>NC_087165.1:21088511-21143511 GCF_035594125.1 Scylla paramamosain
TGCGTAACCGTACTTCATCACATCACAAATATTCCACCATTTTCGCTCAGGGCTGCATTCTCAAGTTTTATTCTCTCATCAGGACTATTTTCGAAGGCCACATATTATTAGTCTGGTTCTTATGGGTGTTTTCCTACTAACGATACATAGTCCTTGTCAAACTATTATCAGAATCAGGAAAACACCCTGAAAACCCCAAATAATTACCGTTAAGTGCTGTTAAAAGTAGTTTACATAAGATTCTGAAACATGACCACGGGTGTAAAACCTATACTAATGGTGCAGCAGAAGCAGGCCCTGACGCGTAATGTTTATGTTCGCTCGGGTGCAAATCAGTTGCGGTGTTCTGTTCCCTTGACTATACCTGGTTTTAAGAGTTGCCATGAAAGAAGAGCCTGTGCTTGACCATGACCTTCACTTTACTGCATCGAGCTTAAAAGAATAATAATAATAATAATAATAATAATAATAATAATAATAATAAGAAGAAGAAGAAGAAGAAGAAGAAGAAGCGGAGAGTAAGAAGATAAGAGCGTTCTGCTTTCTTCTTGTCCGTTCCTTCTTTCCGCTTCTGATTAATCTTCTTCCTCCACTGTTTCTTCTTAAGCTGGATTTCCAAGTTCACATAAAGATTCAACGATTGGAAAAAAATAAAAATAAATAAATAAATAAAATGAAGGATACAAAGGGATTATATGATGCTTGCGGTGTTTATTTCGTTGTGAAGCAGGTGACATTACATTGCTGACACCAAAGCTGTCTACCGCCATGACAAAAACAACGACTCCACGAAATAAATGTTTGTTATTTCTTTAATCAAGTTATTATATTTTTCGTAAGAACCGTATATTTGTTCTTATGAATAACTGAAGGAGACAAACATCCCTTAGTAAGTCAAAGCTTTTATGGCTAAACAATTTTTTCGGCTACGCCCTTGGAAAAAAAAAAAAAAAAAAAAAAAAAAAAACTAAAATAATATCCATGTTTCTTGCTCGTTTAATGAAGTTTAGCGATTATAGATTAATTTATATATTTTCTAATCTCCCCCTTCAGTATGTTCCTGCTTGTACACTTTGCCTTCGTTTATTTTCATGTTGCCTTTGTTAGGTCTAGTATGTATTCGTCCGTTATTGATCAAGTAGATGTTGTGACTTCCCAAGTCTATTTGTTCTTTATATTGGTACCCAAAATACTGTCTCAGAGGAAGGTGGCGGGCCTCCTTCATGACAGGTCTCTCTTAACTAAAATGTTCAAGATTTACAAAAATGTTTACTACACACACACACACACACACACCGTCTGTCTCCATTCAACATGTTATTTGTGTAATGTGTTGGACATGTCTATATATTGAATGTGATGCCCGTGTACGAAGAACATTTATGTGTTCATTGAGGATGTTGCCTGAAGGCGGCGGCTAGAGCATTTATCTTGCACTCTTAATGACTTCGTGTGTGCTGCACAGCCACGTGATCACCGCTGGTACCTTTATTTTGTGTAGGTCATCACGTAGATAACCAATGCACCCCCATGTGCATTGCGATTAGTCCCCAGATACATAGAAACGCCAAGTCATTCCACTTATTACATCACCTCGTATATCAGTCACAGGAACGGGATATGATGGGTTTTTCAAGGCACTCGTAAAGTCAAGTTATCGTAGCAGCGCATTAATGTATTAAGCTGTCTTACGTTGTTAAGCTCTCAAGTCAAACCAGTGTGGCATTAAATTGTCAAGTTGTCATAATGTAGTAGGAAACAACATTAACGTGTGTGTGTGTGTGTGTGCACGCAAGTTATAACAATACATCTTGAAATGGGATATATATATATATATATATATATATATATATATATATATATATATATATATATATATATATATATATATATATATATTCATCAGAGGTAGTAGTAGTAGTAGTGGTGGTGGTGGTTAGATTAGGCTAAGTTTGGTTTGGTTCGTCGTAGTAATAGTAACAGAGAGAGAGAGAGAGAGAGAGAGAGAGAGAGAGAGAGAGAGAGAGAGAGAGAGAGAGAGGGTGTGGGAGGCGAGGCACAGGCACTGGCAGTAGTAGTGCGGCTCCCAAGTGGTGACGCAGAGGTGCTCACACCCACCATTCTTCTCCGGCACTCATCAATGCCACACAGCTACACCAGTTTATCCTGCCACAAGGAAGGCATTTAATTCAATACTGTCTGGTTGTAATGTTGTATACTGTTACTCTCTACATGATGGTATTGAGTTTACTTGTTAATCAAAATCTATACTAGTATTAGATGACTGGCCTAGGGTGACAAAAGGAATAGGAAAAATAGGCCCACTGAGGTGCTAGTTCCTAAAATAGATTAAGTTTGTATGTCTTACTGAGGAAAGAGCTTATACCTGCCGGGAACACAAATTCAGCTTGTTTCTACTGGGGGACACATATTCAAATATACTTACTGAAGACAAATTCTTTCCTGCAACTACCAGACACAATCCACCTTTACTTTACTTTACTTTACTGAGAATACCATCTCCACTCGGTCACCGTCTCCCCGTAATTGCATGAATGAAACTATTTTCCTTTCATTCTTATATGTATGTACAAAACAAAACGGCAAGTAGCAAAGTAACATAGGATCCTAATCAGGAAGAAGTGATACCAAGAGACCTGTTCGTTGCATTGGAAAGTAGTTGCTTAGGGTTCACTGTGGAAGAATTTTCGGATACTCGAATGAACACTGAACACTTGAATCCTGTGAAACTGTTGCCTGTCAGTGTGCGCGAGTGTGTGGTGGTGACAGGCAGTACGGTGACGTGGTAAAACTAAAGAATCGGATTTTTTTTTTTTTTTACTGCGTGAACCTGAGAATAATTGCAAATTTCCCATTCTCGTGTGTTTGTTTGATTCGTGCTTCGTTTTGAAGTATAAATTAAGCGCTGGAGGAGGAGGTGATGCAGAATGGGAAAATGATACACAAGGTAAAGGAGGATGAGGAGGACAAGTTCGAATTACTGGTGGTTGACAGAGGTAAGTTATTATATACTTTTTGTCTAAGATGAAAGAAGACAATCTTGGTAAAATTTTACGTTCTTGCCTGTCTCAAGCAGTGATGGCCACCATGTTCTTGATCATGCTCTTGTTAACATTCTAACCCAACTAAACCTAACAAACCGTAGTCAAAACCTAACATAACTAAACCTAACCCAACTGAACTTGTAAATTTGAAATAGATCCGCAGCAGTGGTAGGCAGCTTCCTATTCATTTTTGGTGGTTTGCGGCGTTATAACAAATTCCGGAGGCATATGTGTTGGGTTGAAAATACTCAGAATAAAAGGGTGTATCTGATGAGAGGTAAAAATTGCCGTTGTTCCAAGGACAAGACTAAAATAATACCGAAGATACAGTCTCTCTCTCTCTCTCTCTCTCTCTCTCTCTCTCTCTCTCTCTCTCTCTCTCTCAAAAAAAAAAAAAAAAAAAAAAAAAAAAAAACCGAAAAGAAATGGTGGAGGACAGGGGTCAGAGGGTTATGCAGGAGGACGAGTAGGAGTAGCGCTGGTGATAAAACAAGAAAGAAAACCAAGAGAATGTTGAAGGAGAAAGGTAAAGGGAATAACAAGTGAAGAGAGAAAGAGAGCTTTGAAGGTCTGAAGAAATATTATTAGTGTTTAGAAAATATCAAGAAAGGTACAGGTAGAATCCTTGGAAAATAACATGATAATCAAATATGTATAATTGTTACTTAGTGGTCATTAAGATACAATAAGCGTGGCAGTGTAAACAGGGTGCTGTAGGTGTATTAGGAAACTAGACAAGAATGAAACCCTCTCAACCAAGGAATGTAATATTACCTTTTTCTTTCAGCTTCACGCCGGTGCCGCGGCACCGGCAATTGGAGTTGAACCGCTGAACGCCGAACGGGGGGAGGGTCAGGGGTGGAGGGGTGCAAGAAAATTCGAAAAGAATGAATCTGTGACACTCATTGCTTCCCCCACTCTGGAACGGTAACAGGCCATTATGTAGCATTGGCTGCTGTGTACCACTGGCTGCTATGTACCATCTATGGCTGCTATGTACCTGGCTGCTATGAACCATTATTATCGTAAACAAAATACAGATAAATTAACAACTTATGGAAAAGGGAGAGAGAGAGAGAGAGAGAGAGAGAGAGAGAGAGAGAGAGAGAGAGAGAGAGAGAGAGAGAGAGAGAGAGAGAGAATCTATGATAGCCTACAAGAAATTAACTAAGCACCAAACAATGGACAACTTAGCAACTCCAATGGACCTACTCATTATTTGCTTTGAAACTCCAGTGGACTTTCTATTTTCTTTGAAACTCCATTGGACCTGCACCCTCAGTTATCCTTCTGGTACTGCACACAAAGCACTCTAAATACAACAAAACTCACCCAAACCACACTCAAAACACCCCTAAATATAACAAAACTCATCCAATCACACCTAAGACATGCTTAACATCCAAACACACTCAAAATACCCCACAACACCCAAATGTACCCACAAAACTCACCCAGAAACACACAAAACACATATTATTCATCCAAAAACATGCTCAAAACACCCCACATCACCTCAAAATATCCATAAAACTCACTCAAATATACCTATATCATGCTGAAAACATCCAAGACACTCAAAACACCCTGATATACCCACAAAACTCATCCAACACACTCAAAACACCCTGATATACCCACAAAACTCATGCAACACAACTGAAATACACTAAAAACATCCAAAACACACCCAAAACACCCCACAACACCCTAGAATACCAATAAAACTCACCCAAAACACACTCAAACATCCAAAATATACTCAAAACACCTCAAACTACCCACAAAACTCACCTAAACAATCAAAACAGCCAAAACACACCCAAAGCATCCCAAAACTCATTCAAACACACAAAAAACATCCCACATTAGGATACGCCCAAACCACACTAAGACACACCCAGAACACCCCACACAGACTCAAATAAAAGACCCGAAACACTTGAAACACCCTAAATTAACTCAAAATAAACTCACAACACCTCAATATGCCCCCAAACACACCCAAAACACTCCACAATATACTCAAAACACTTTACAAGACTAAATACACATAAAATACACCTAAAAACATCCTAAGCCACATTTTAAACACCCTAAATTCACACATACCACAGATACAATAGCAAAATACATCCTAAACACACTTAAACATTCACAAAACACTCCACAACACTCCTAAATACACCCAAAACACATGAAATATTACAAAGAAAAAGCAGGGCAGGAAGAAAAACTAAGCTAAACATGGTCTTCTTGGTATTTACCTGCTATACCCCCTCCTCCTTCTCCTCCATTTCTCCTTACTACTTCACCCTCCTCCTCCATTTATCTATTTTTCTCCTACTACTACTACTGCACCCAGAACACCCCACACAAACTCAAATAAAAGACCCGACACACATCCAAACTTACCCGAAACGCTTGAAACACCCTAAATAAACTCATAACAAACTCACAACACCTCAATATGCCCCCAAACACACCCAAAACACTCCACAATATACTCAAAACACTTTACAAGACTAAATACACGTAAAACATCGTAAGCCACACTTTAAACACCCTAAATTCACACACAACACAGATATAATAGCAAATATACATCCTAAACATACTTAAACATTCACAAAACACTCCACAACACTCCTAAATACATCCAAAACACACTTAAAACACCCAAAACACATGAAATATTACAGAGAAAAAGCAGGGCAGGAAGAAAAACTAAGCTAAACATGGTCTTGGTATTTACCTGCTTTGCCCCCTCCTCCTTCTCCTCCATTTCTCCTTACTACTTCCTCCTCCTCCTCCATTTATCTATTTTTCTCCTTCTACTACTACTACCGCACCCAGAACACCCCACACAAACTCAAATAAAAGACCCGACACATCCAAACTCACCCGAAACACTTGAAACACCCTAAATAAACTCAAAACAAACTCACAACACACCCAAAACACTCCACAATATACTCAAAACACTTTACAAGACTAAATACACGTAAAATACACCTAAAAACATCCTAAGCCACACTTTAAACACCCTAAATTTACATAAAACACAGATATAATAGCAAATATACATCCTAAACACACTTAAACATTCACAAAACACTCCACAACACTCCTAAATACATCCAAAACACACTTAAAACACCCAAAACACATGAAATATTACAGAGAAAAAGCAGGGCAGGAAGAAAAACTAAGCTAAACATGGTCTTCTTGGTATTTACCTGCTATGCCCCCCTCCTCCTTCTCCTCCATTTCTCCTTACTACTTCCTCCTCCTCCTTTATTTATCTATTTTTCTCCTTCTACTACTACTAACGCACCCAGAACACCCCACACGAACTCAAATAAAAGACCTGACACACATCCAAACTCACCCGAAACACTTGAAACACCCTAAAAAAACTCATAACAAACTCACAACACCTCAATATGACCCCAAAACACACCCAAACACTCCACAATATACTGAAAACACTTTACAAGACTAAGTACACGTAAAATACACCTAAAAACATCCTAAGCCACACTTTAAACACCCTAAATTCACACAAAACACAGATATAATAGCAAATATACATCCTAAACACACTTAAACATTCGCAAAACACTCCTAAATACATCCAAAACACACTTAAAACACCCAAAACACATGAAATATTACAGAGAAAAAGCAGGGCAGGAAGAAAAACTAAGCTAAACATGGTCTTCCTGGTATTTAACTGCTATGCCCCCTCCTCCTTCTCCTCCATTTCTCCTTACTACTTCCTCCTCCTCCTCCATTTATCTATTTTTCTCCTTCTACTACTACTACCGCACCCAGAACACCCAACACAAACTCAAATAAAAGACCCGACACATCCAAACTCACCCGAAACACTTGAAACACCCTAAACAAACTCAAAACAAACTCACAACACCTCAATATGCCCCCAAACACACCCAAAACACTCCACAATATACTCAAGACACTTTACAAGACTAAATACACATAAAATACACCTAAAAACATCCTAAGCCACACTTTAAACACACTAAATTCACACAAAACACAGATATAATAACAAATATACATCCTAAACACACTTAAACATTCACAAAACACTCCAAAACACTCCTAAATACATCCAAAACACACTTAAAACACCCAAAACACATAAATATTACAGAGAAAAAGCAGGGCAGGAAGAAAAACTAAGCTAAACATGGTCTTCTTGGTATTTACCTGCTATGCCCCCTCCTCCTTCTCCTCTATTTCTCCTTACTACTTCCTCCTCCTCCTCCATTTATCTATTTTTCTCCTTCTACTACTACTACCACATCCAGAACACCCCACACAAACTCAAATAAAAGACCCGACACACATCCAAACTCACCCAAAACACTTGAAACACCATAAATAAACTCAAAACAAACTCACAACACCTCAATATGCCCCCGAACACACCCAAAACACTCCACAATATACTCAAAACACTTTACAAGACTAAGTACACATAAAATACACCTAAAAACATCCTACGCCACACTTTAAACACCCTAAATTCACACAAAACAAAGATATAATAGCAAATATACATCCTAAACACACTTAAACATTCGCAAAACACTCCTAAATACATCCAAAACACACATAAAACACCCAAAACACATGAAATATTACAGAGAAAAAGCAGGGCAGGAAGAAAAACTAAGCTAAACATGGTCTTCCTGGTATTTAACTGCTATGCCCCCTCCTCCTTCTCCTCCATTTCTCCTTACTACTTCCTCCTCCTCCTCCATTTATCTATTTTTCTCCTACTACTACTACCGCACCCAGAACACCCAACACAAACTCAAATAAAAGACCCGACACACATCCAAACTCACCCGAAACACTTGAAACACCCTAAATAAACTCAAAACAAACTCACAACACACCCAAAACACTCCACAATATACTCAAGACACTTTACAAGACTAAATACACATAAAATACACCTAAAAACATCCTAAGCCACATTTTAAACACCCTAAGTTCACACAAAACACAGATATAATAGCAAATATACATCCTAAACACACTTAAACATTCACAAAACACTCCACAACACTCCTAAATACATCCAGAACACACTTAAAACACCCAAAACACATGAAATATTACAGAGAAAAAGCAGGGCAGGAAGAAAAACTAAGCCAAACATGGTCTTCTTGGTATTTACCTGCTATGCCCCCTCCTCCTTTTCCTCCATTTCTCCTTACTACTTCCTCCTCCTCCTCCATTTATTTATTTTTTCTCCTTCTACTACTACCGCACCCAGAACACCCCACACAAACTCAAATAAAAGACCCAACACATCCAAACTCACCTGAAACACTTGAAACACCCTAAATAAACTCAAAACAAACTCACAACACCTCAATATGCCCCCAAACACACCCAAAACACTCCACAATATACTCAAAAGACTTTACAAGACTAAATACACGTAAAATACACCTAAAAACATCCTAAGCCACACTTTAAACACCCTAAATTCACATAAAACACAGATATAATAGCAAATATACATCCTAAACACACTTAAACATTCACAAAACACTCCACAACACTCCTAAATACATCCAAAACACACTTAAAACACCCAAAACACATGAAATATTACAGAGAAAAAGCAGGGCAGGAAGAAAAACTAAGCTAAACATGGTCTTCTTGCTATGCCCCCTCCTCCTTCTCCTCCATTTCTCCTTACTACTTCCTCCTCCTCCTCCATTTATCTATTTTTCTCCTTCTACTACTACTACCGCACCCAGAACACCCCACACAAACTCAAATAAAAGACCCGACACACATCCAAACTCACCCGAAACACTTGAAACACCCTAAATAAACTCATAACAAATTCACAACACCTCAATATGCCCCCAAACACACCCAGAACACTCCACAATATACTCAAAACACTTTACAAGACTAAATACACGTAAATTACACCTAAAAACATCCTAAGCCACACTTTAAACACCCTAAATTCACACAAAACACAGATATAATAGCAAATATACATCCTAAACACACCTAAACATTCACAAAACACTCCACAACACTCCTAAATACACCCAAAACACATGAAATATTACAAAGAAAAAGCAGGGCAGGAAGAAAAACTAAGCTAAACATGGTCTTCTTGGTATTTACCTTCTATGCACCCTCCTTCTCCTCCATTTCTCCTTACTACTTCCTCCTCCTCCTCCATTTATCTATTTTTCTCCTTCTACTACTACTACCGCACCCAGAACACCCCAGGCAAACTCAAATAAAAGACCCGACACACATCCAAACTCACCCGAAACACTTGAAACACCCTAAATAAACTCATAACAAACTCACAACACCTCAATATGCCTCCAAACACACCCAAAACACTCCACAATATACTCAAAACACTTTACAAGACTAAATACACGTAAAATACACCTAAAAACATCCTAAGCCACACTTTAAACACCCTAAATTCACACAAAACACAGATATAATAGCAAATATACATCCTAAACACACTTAAACATTCACAAAACACTCCACAACACTCCTAAATACATCCAAAACACACTTAAAACACCCAAAACACATGAAATATTACAGAGAAAAAGCAGGGCAGGAAGGAAAACTAAGCTAAACATAGTCTTCTTGGTATTTACCTATCATGCCCCCTCCTCCTTCTCCTCCATTTCTCCTTACTACTTCCTCCTCCTCCTCCATTTATCTATTTTTCTCCTACTACTACTACCTACGTACCTGAGCTTGGAAACACCTGGAAAAACACTGGAAATTACGGTAAATACTGAAGAGGAGACTGTATCCGAGCGAGTCCCAGGACCATTGATGACGTCACGGGCGGGGGCTGCCGGCGCCCCGCTGGCTGGCGTACGTAACATATTTCATTTCAAAATTGACCCCTAGAAAAAACGAACCTAGGCTCGAATGCCTTATATATTCTGACTTGACAATTACTTTAACTAATATTCACAATATCAAAACATCACCAGCCTGAGTAGTTGTAAAGAAATATTAATATGAAATATGTAAAAAGTCTTGAATCTTTGACACCATTAAAATCATTGAAAAGTCCACCCATTTCATTTTACACCAATGAAAAAACATTTTAAAAAATCTGAATTGTTTTTCTAAACAATGCAAAGTTAGTTACAAGCTAAGATATTCAAATAAAAAATCAAAAAAATGGCAAAATCACCACTTTTAACGGCATCAAAAGCTATTTTAGATTCCACACACTTAGCTCATCAGAAACGCAAAACACTTTAAATATCATAAACGATTTTTTGAAGCAATAAAACCTTCATTACAGCCTTAAATAAAAGAGCCAAAAAACCGGGTTGGGTAAATTTCACCGTAAAAACAGTCCTATATTTATGCAAAAAACAGCAGCAAATTCACCACATTTACTTAACTGAGGCAAGAAACGCACTTCAAAAGCAACGAAATATTTTTATAAATCATAAAAACTTACTATAGAAGCCAAATAAAGTCATTCAGAAAAATTCAAAAAAATATTGGAACCCAACAAGTTGGCTCAGGCAGCAGTCCATCATGGCGGCCCTCGGCGGAGACCTTAGTGGGGTAGGCAGCGGCCATGTTGCCTTAATTATTCGTTCATGAGACCAAAAGTAGGCAATGGTGGATTTATCTGACCAGCGAATATGAAGGCCAGACATGTGGTTCCATCTTATGACATGTTTGGCTTACAGTAAATGAGAGACGAAGCAAATAATGGCTGAAAACACTGACATCCTGCCTCTACCTCAGCAGACAGCTTGTTTACAAATTAACTAATCTTTCATTATTTGCCTAAATCTCTAAGTTTCCAGACTCAGATGTGAACAAACTCTAAAAATAAGTCAACAACCTTAAAACATGCCTAAAAAAGACGAATAATAAAACCTAAATAAACGAGACAACAGGGAGGAGGGGGATGTAGTGAAGGCAGGAAGGCTGACTGTGGTGAGGCTTGCACCGCTGGACTCACCTTACGTATTCGTGCCTCTCTGGTGATGCTTGGCGGTGCTCGGTACAGGGAAAAGCTGCCGGGAATACGGAAACATTGGTTAAAAGAGCGTGTGGGGCAAGACTGACCAGTGTTGACCAAAACAAAGTAGCCAGCCAGCCAGCCACCCGCTCTCCCTCCCCAGCGCCACGTATCACTGCTCCAACCACACTCACTATTACACACACTAACACTCTCTAAAGGTGACATGTTATCAAATAATATGTCATATAATATCCTCACTTCCCTTTCCCCACTCCACACCCACTACGACTACGTGATTATGAAGTAAAATTTCACTCGCTGCTGCACCGTGTCACCGCAGCAAACACGAACGAGCGCAGGATAGGCTCGATTAAAATGCTTCTCTCTCTCTCTCTCTCTCTCTCTCTCTCTCTCTCTCTCTCTCACGACTGTTTCTCAAAGCCAAAATGATAATTACCAGGATTTTCAAGAGTGTTTCTCCTGTTAATAATATAGAAATGTTGTAGATCTGTCACTAGAATAGAAATGTAGATCTGTCACTAGAACTGTGAAAACACCCTTAAGAAACTATTACTTCAATGACAGCCTTTTAAAAGCAAGTTTCTCCTGTTAGTAATGTAGAAACTATGTTAATCTGTCACTAGAACCGTAAAAACACCCTTGAAAACCCGTGTAACTATTGAGAGAGAGAGAGAGAGAGAGAGAGAGAAACCGATGCATTTTTTAACTTGTGCTGAACTCATGGATCATGCTGAGGACTAAGCCTGTATTAAATCAGTGTATGCTGAATTCTATTGATTGTATTAGTTGACAATACAGTTTTATTTATTCATTTTTTTTTTTTCATTTTTTTCGTGTTTTATATTTTAATGTTTTTTTATTACTTTTTTCTTACAATATTAATTTTTATCTCCCTACTTGATAGCTGGTATGTAGCAGCCTTTTTTGGTACATATAAGCCAAAGCAGTGGTTCATAGGAGCCGGTACATACTAGCCGACGGTACATAGCAGCTAGCATTCTCTGGAACCTGCGTCATGAACGGCAGGTCATCTTGCGATTGCAGCTTGGCCAGTGTTGAGCTGACCCTCCCGAGAGGGGCGAAGGTTGCAAGCTCCAGAATGACAGGTATGTAGGAACTGTTCAGGCGGTGGGTGGTGTCGAGTGTTCTCAGTACTGTAGTGTGTTCCACTGTGGTGGTTGTGTGGCTTGCATACAGGCAGTGACGACTCCGGAGCACGAGCTCTGTGCAGTCTGGATTCTGGACTCTCACCAGGCCCTTATAACAAGGTTATTATTATTTATTTATTTATTTATTTATTTATTTATTTGTTCAAAACATGGCGTCTCTTGCATGAGCTCCCATGTACGTACTTATTTTCGCTACACAGTTGTAACGAATCTACTACAGATGACAAAATATTAAACCAGTTGCTTTTAAACTGTCGAGCCGTGGAATAACAAGGCTATCTGACGAAATTAAAGACTTCAGTAATACAGATCTACTGCTCAGAATACCCCCCTTGCTTTGCTCTTCCATTGCTCAACTCGGTTGTAAATCAGACACCACCTCCCTGAGGAAGCTGTGTAGATCAGGTGGAGGGAAAAAAAAAAGGAGCTTTGGTAATCATCAGAGGACTTGAATCAGATTTTGAGTTTAGTAAATTTGTGTCTTACCTTTTTAAACTCTGACAAAACTGTTCCTGAAGAAAATGAACCAATCAAACAGGATCTAGCTTGCAACAACAGGATTTGACAGCTAAACAGAGAGAAGCTCTCCAATGCCTATCTTATCACATGTCCAACTTATAGTCAACAGACTCCAGTATGTTGTGTCCATAGAGGTGAGGTTGCTCAGTGAATAAATCACACTACCATAGCTGGGCGTGATAATGAAAAAAATTATCATGGTAACTGACAAATCGATGATGATAACCTTATCGTCGATAACTGATTATTGATAACTGGCAATGAATTTATCACCTGACAACTGATAACTAATAAATCGATAAATCCAAAATTTTGATACTGGCGATAAGGATATTGATATTTTGAGTAAAATCAATAAACCCAAAATCTTTATTTTTATCTTTATCTTAGAAAATGAAAAAAAAAAAATCTTGGAAAAAAATTTCAAATTAAGTGTTTATCCTGTCTCTTTACCAATGAAAAGTACACTTTTAATTAGAATAACTACATTTGATTTTGAAAGTTAAAAACTTAAACATGTTTATGTTTCAAAAACTAAAATTATTGATTATCACTAATTTGGAACCAAAAGTACCGGCAATATCGAAGAATCGATAATGTAGGGAAAATAACTATTGAATAACTGATAATCCAATAGCACTATTACAATAAATTATCACAATAATTTATTGTGATAATGCCCACCTATGGTGTGTACTCTGCATATGTGGGCGTTATAGTGATAATTTATTGCTATAACAATATTGAGATGTCGGTTATCCAATAATTATATTTTCCACATTATTGATTCATCAGTATCACCAATACTTTTGGGTTCCAAACTAGCGATAATTGATAATTTTAGTTTTTGGAACATGAGCATGTTGAAGCTTTAAACTTTCAAAATCAAACAAACAAAACCAGTTTAAATGAAAAAAAATAAATAAAAAATAAATAAATAAATACTTTACTAGCACTCAAAAAAAGAAATCACAGCCAGTTAACATCAATAAGAGAAATAAGATATAATAGGCTGAGGAAGATGCCTGCCTACTTCAAATACCCTTCTGGGGTAACACCTCACTAAACTAACTAGAAAAAAACAACTAAGGATCCTGGGAGTGCTTATCTGTTTTAATGGCGTGGGTGGACGTCCGTGTGGCGATTGAAGGCAGGTCGGCAGCCACCCAAGCATATGTCTTTGTCAGCAGGTACACCATAGCAGGAGTAGGTGATGGTGTTAAGAGGCATGAAGAGTCTGCAGGTGCAACCCTGGCAATCCTCCATCTGTCTTTTGACGTCTGCATGGCATCACCTTGCAACCCTGGGATGACCTGGGCTGACCTTGTCTCAGCTGCACTGTTTGCACGGTCCTGTTTCCTCTCCTCTCTTCTTGATTCAACTCACCTCCACTCTATCGACACAGTGTACCTGCCTTCCTTGATGCCTGGTTAGGTCCATGGGGCAGTAGAGGAGAGTGATTTGGGTCATCGTCTTTCCCTGTAGCTGCTCACAGCAAGAGAGAGAGAGAGCAAGGTGGATGGTGTGGGGGCTGAGGATGGCATTGAGATTCTTCCGCACTTGGTTTGGTGGCCTGTGATTGGCCACCACAACTTCGCAGTATTTAGCCTTCCAGGGTCCTCTTATTCCCTATCTGCTTCTATGTAGATCTAAAGAGCATCTTCCTTTGTCTGGTTTTGGTATTCTTATTGCACCTTATTCACATTGTATTGAGTTTCCTGGGCCTGTGTAGTTAAGGCCTGCAGAGTGCGTTGTTCAAAACACCAGGAGTGAGTGAGTGTGAGAGATTTTTAGGGAAAGTGACTATAAATCCCCCTTTTGGTATTAAGAACAAAAATCCTAGATAAAATAGCACTAACTTTGTGGTAGTGTATATACTAAGAAGTGATGGATTCCTAAAATAAGGCAAATAGTAAGAAGAGTAATAAGAAAGTGTAAAATATGTTCAGAAACATCAGGGTAAAATTGTATTCTCTTGATTTACCACCACCTCCACAATTCAGAACTAATATAAATGAATCCTTCAGTATCACAGGAGTGAATTTTACTGGTGTCCTTGAAGTCCACCATTTGTATTTGTTCCTTCACCTGTACCAGACTGAGCAAATCTTTCATATAGACATTCACGACTTTCATCAAATGCCTCTCAATATGATTTGTAAACACTTCCAAGATTGGAGATCTTTGACACAGAAAAAAAAGTTAGGAAATATGAGATATTGAGAATATAGAATAAAACAGCTTCCATCGTTGAAATAAAGATAGCTGATATAGACTAAAGGAAGAGTTTGTACAGGCCAGGGAATGCACAAGAGCTGAAGGAACAGGCTCACATGAATGTTTTTCATTCCCTGTATACAATAATGTAAATACACTCAAGTCTTACTTATGTATAGTTATATAGTTATTTTTTCTAATAGGGGATCAGCAGTGTGGAGGGGCCCAAGAAACATCTTTTTACCAGCTGTATGATGCCACAAAAATACATAGAAACAACAAATAATTAAGAGATATTAAAAACAATGCTAGATATGTTAATATGTAAAAATGTTTGCAAGTTGTTGGTTGGATGTGATCAGATATATGATAGGGATTGGTAATATGTGGAAAAAAAAAGGATTGAAAATCATGATGTGATATACTCAACCAGTGTCTGTATCTGTGTGGAGATGGAGTCACAGTTGATGTGTAATTAGGATTTGGTCTTCAGGCTCTGATGGGTGTAGGAGTGGTGGCAAGTGTTGCTTTCATGGAATTGGTTGCATCCTATTTTTTTTAGGGCTGTTGCAACATGACCTGTGTGCTTTTGTACTGTAATGAAATCCTTTTTGCAGAATGGAAAAATTGAGAAGATTCAAGAAATATGGGCAGATGAGTGAGGGGTTGTGCCCTTTCATGCCATCCAGAACACTATTCCAGTGCAGGCAGGGACAAAGGATGCTGCAGTGATTTCAGCTCTGGGTAGTTTGTACACTGAATATTTAGGTTTTTATTTGTTCTGGTGTTCATTCCAATAATACCTTAAAATAAAATATGCATATGGTTCTCCGTTTCATGTTTACATTACATGGATTCATTACTTTGGAGAACTGCTAGACTGGTTGACATAACTATGAAGTTGCTACTTCATGAACATAACATTTTGGAAAAAAAGTAAAATGGTTCATTGGGTATCTTAAGCATGCCACAATATAAATGGTATGAGGGGAGATATGAAAGTGCTATGCATGAAAGAGACTTGCATTTTGTGGAAAGTCCATAAGTTTGAAAGACATGAATCATGAGTTGGTGATGGGATGTGTGTAAGAGAGGGAATAGCTATGATTGTGAAGGACGAACACAGTGGGAAAGGTGGACTGTAATAGCCTGCTCTTATGGCTCAGGTAATGAAGAAGTGGAGAAGATAAGAAAAGTTTCTGGAAACTACTAAGGAAATGCTAACCCATGAATTATGGACTGAGGACACAATCTGTCAACTAACTGCACTAAAACCATACCTGTTTTATTCCTTGGGCCAAGTTCTTCAGCTCACTTTTGTACCATCCTTTATGCAACAGAATCACTATTTTTGTTATTTTCCTTAGCAGCCTCTCTTCTTCTCAGGCAAGTAATTCATTCATTATATCAGTCACTACTTTGCCACTATTCCTTTATATTGATGATATTACTTATAAGTCATGCTCAATTGTATGCATTTATTAATAGAGTAAATATACAAATGGGACCTTGTTTAAGCATTCCTCTGAGTAACAGCTGCTAGTCATACTGTTATCCATCTCTTTCAGCAGCTAAAATCCTGCTGGCTGTTATTCATTTTGAATAGAAAACAAATGAATAGCAAAAAATGGGTAATATGTTAATGAAAAATGCCTTGGAGATCAGAAAAAACACAATCATGGTGTTTGTGTTGTGGAACTTACAAGGTGACAGAGCCACTTCATTCATCTTTATTGTTTACTTTATTTTATTTATTTATTTAATGTCCAGAAATCAAATGCATGTATAGAGTCAAAGACAATTGGTTCTTGAACACAATTCAGTTTTGTAGAAGATGCTGTTGTGATTGCAGGAAACAAGTGACCTATAAAAGGTAGTAAGTTTGTATGATACTGTGTGCAAAAGGCTTAAGTTGGTGAATGTAAAAAAAATATTGGCAAGTGATGGTGCTTTAGGGGATTACTGGGGAAGTGTTTGATTTTCACTGTTCATAGAGTTAGAGGTAAATGTCCAACTGAATGTAATAGTTCACTAAATGAAGAAAAATGGTTATGTACTAGAATATATACTCAGTATAGTAGTAGTATGGTGGTCCATGAGACTGTACCTTTCCACTGACAGGGGCTAAGAGTGTGAATGATATGTGTGCTGACAGGACTAAGAGTGTGAATGATGTGTGTGTGTGTGTGTGTGTGTGTGCGCATGAGTGTGGGTTTTTGTATGGGGCACCCTGTGTGGGATTGCCAGCCTGGTAGATAGATAGTTCAGTCATGAAGGATGGAATGTAAGACAGGAGGAATTGGAACTTGTGACTGATGTTCCTTTGTTCCTCTGGGAATGAGAGCTGTGTTAGCTTTGCCAGCTGCCAGTGACTTCTTTTGGGGTTTCACTTTTAACTAATCATTAGCAGGGAGATGACTTCATTTTGCTCTGGAAAGGCAGGAAGAGAAGGAAGAAGGTGATTCTTTGGGTGGTTTGTTTGAATCCAAATAGTTTGGTAGATAAAATTTAGAGGAGAAGGGTTGTAATTGCTTTAAAGAAAAGGAGTACAGAATTGTGCTGTATTTGATATCTGCCTGTACAGAGCCTCCACATTAAAATTAATGCCTGCTTTACTATTTGCTTCCTTGTTTTCAGACAAAAACTTTGCATCTGCATAATAATCCAGCTGTTTCAAAGAAGTGCAGGGGTGGCAGATCTCCACCCATATGGTATTTTGCTCTTCTCTTTGTCATAATTCCTTTTGTTTTTCCTCTCCATTTCTTTCACCTAGCCCCTGTCCTCCTGTTTTTAAATTTCTCTCTCTCTCTCTCTCTCTCTCTCTTGCAGTAGTTACATGTACTATGTTATTTAGGTAATTTACAGTTAAGCGTGCCTGAAACTCACCACTTCTTTACTGTGTAAGTGTAATATGTGGTTTAAGAAAAGAATGCACACATCTGTTTCTTTAATTGTGGACATAAAGATAAAAATAACCTAGAGATGCATCAACATCCATGAAAAATTAATATCCTAATTTCAGTTTTATTTGCAACTACATTTCATTAGAAATAGGTGTCTGCCTCTGCCTCCATCTCTGCGAAGCTCTAAAATTTGGTACTAATACATCACAAATTTGGATATGATAGGCATTGGTGAAAGACACTTGAAAATGTTGAGTTACTAGGTGTGACAGGTCAGTTAAATGCATAATGTGGGAAGGACAGCTGTGTGGATGTGTGTGATAAGGAGGGTAGAGGTAGACAGAAAGGCTTTGTGTACTCCCATGTCTCCCTAAGTATAAATCCCTTTTCAGTTAGCGTAGAGGAGTTTTCTGTGCTCATAGCTTTGGTATACTTATTTCCAAATAACCACATCAGTGATGTAGAGATAAATTTTCCCTTTGCAAAAATGTCTTGTTAAAAACTTGCAATATCACATGGCTAGGGAATATATTTACAGTCTGAAAAGCTCCTCCCACCAATAAAAGTGTTGAAACAAAAGGACATATAAAAACATGAGTAATTTAACAAAACATTTATTGTTCTGAAATAAGTATTTTGTGAATGAGGTCTTGCCTAATATTCCACTTTTTTTTTTTTTTTTTTATAACAATGCTTAGAGTCAAAGCTGATTTTACCTTTTGCTTTCATAAAAGCAATGAATGTCTCAGTAATTGGGTAACAGAGGCAACTGTATTTATCGTGTATTTCCTTTTTTTTTAATGTTACCAAAATACTGCAGAGTGTGTGATGTTGAGGCAGTCACATTCAGTTCCTTGGCAAGCCTGGATATCGAGCAAGAAATGAGCCTTCCTTTCCCCCAACTGGACCCACTTGATGCTGGAGGGACAGCACCAGTAAGTTCTGCCTGAACTACCTGCTGCTAGACTCAAGAATCACCCAGAACCTTCTAAAAATGTGAGGCTAAACTCTGCTTTTTTGTGTGCAGTTTTTAATTGATTATGTAATCAGTCTATTTTCTTACATGTTTATACTCATACTTATTTATCCTAATAGGAAAGTCACACCTGGAGTGGATGAACTACAGTACCCTCTCAAGTTTAATGATTGTTTTCTTCTGAAGGCATAGCACTAAACCCAAGGATTGCGTAACTCGGGTTTTTGAAAACACTGGAAAAACACTTATTTATTCCAGCCGCAAGGTTGAAACCTGTTTCAGTATGTGTCTTTTGCTATATTCGTGGCCTGATTCAGCGTAGTGGTTGTGCAGCACCACAGCATCAAAAACTGTGTGTGGAATTGTGTTTTGTTCTTGTAGCTGCAACAGCAGATCTTCATTAGTTCTCAGGTGATCTGTTGTTGGTCCCTGGGAGGGGGTGTAGTTCTACTTGGCATGGCCCAGTTAGGGTGTGTGGCATTCCATAGGAAGTATCCTGCATCTGTCATGGTCTCAGTATTGGAGTGGGTGCAGGGTATGGTATCAGGCCTTTCTATGGATGTATGTATGTCACCAGCTGTGCTCTGTCTAAGCTCTTGAGATGTAGTACACAACCACTAGTTTACTGGGCTAAGAATGTGAATGATGTGTGTATGAGTGTGTGGCGATTTGTCTGGGCCATCCTGTGTGAGATTGCTGGCCTGCTGTATAGATAAACATTATATTTCAGAGCAAAAAATGGGTATTACTTTTGTTAGGTTTTTATTGCTACTAATTATGGTTATGATTTACAGCATATAGGGTGTATTGTTCTAATCTAATCCATAAACACAAGTATCCCATCATTGTCTTTTTCTCAGATATTCAAATTTAGTCTTCTCTTTAAACACTTTAAACACTTTAAACACTTTATTATGCTTGACATGTATGCATATATCATTACATACAGTTTTTAATAGGTCAAACAGCCCTTTACAAGCAGGAACTTTATGGGCAATAGCAAGTAAAAATTAAAATTTTGGGAATAACATATTTTATAAATAGTTGAAGAGGTAATACAAGCTAATAAGAACTATTATTATTAATATAAATCATACTAATAATACAGCACAATGATGGTAACTCTAGTAATGTAATTTAATAATACTATAATATCTATGATAGTAGTGTAGAAATGTATCAGTATTTATTATCTGTAGATTGCAATGAGTGACTAGTAAGAGGACAACAAGTGTCTCTTAAATTTGTCTTTAAAAGACGATAGGCTGGGTGAGTGTTTGGTATGACATGGTATATTATTCCATATTTTAGGTCCTAGATACTTTATTGAATGTTTGTACAATGTTAAATTGGGTCTGGGTATATTTAGTGAGTACTGGTTCCTGGTTGGTTATTTGTGCACAGGTTGTGTAATGTAGTTACTAGGATTTATTCTTTGGTACATGTAAGATGCAATACTGAGTTTTGATAAGTCAGCAAGGTTTAAGATATTTAGTTGTTTAAATAGTGCAGGTGTATGTTCACTGTAATCACTGTTGGTTATTATTCTGATAATTTTTTTATGTAGAACATTAAGACTACAGATGACAAGGGTAAGTTTGGGACCAAATAGGACTTCTTTCACATCCATGTCATTATTTTATTTTGTTGTATAGATTCTTTGTTATATTGCTTAATTTTATCACACCCCTTCCAAGTGGACAAAACATCTGAATGTGTTCTGTTTGGCCCATTTACTACTACAGTATTCATTCCTTCACCCTTATCAGATGTAGCAGATATTTCATATACACCAAATACCTCTTGTATAATTTGCCTACAGGGCTGAGATCACAGGTCTTTCACACAAGAAATATATCTATCTTTCTGCCTCTGATACCTTGTTCCCTCCAGAAGCGTTCCTCAGGGAATTAGCTCTCCTTATCCAAACATTTCTTTTTTGCTTGTTCGAGTATTTAGCATCTACAAAAAGCTTTTCTACTTCTTTATCCTATCCTTCCACCTTCTAAGATGGCTTTCTTTCCTATTATAATCCTTAATTATGTTCACTTTTCATTCTTTATGATCATACCATCTCAATGTGTTCCTTTTCACCCGTTCAGTAACTCCACAGTTCACATCATTTTCCATTCTCTGATAACTAATTTTCATTGCACAAACATTTGACTGCTGTGCAGTATTCCATGTTCAAGTCTTTGATCCAGATACAGAAAAAATGAATATATAAAGTTGAGTTTGAATTTACTAGAATATGTCAATGCATGTTACATAGTACACATTATAGGAAACTTCTACACTGATGTCTCATGTGGTATTTGATTATATTTTTTTTTTTCTTGAGGTTTTTGGACATCAACCAGCACGCCTCTTCTCAAAGATGCATATGCTGCAAGTGCAAGACAGGGAGCAGTGAGGAGTCAAGATAATGTACCTGCTGTAACACTAATGCACTGGTGCCACTGCACATGCCCACGTGATGGAGTGGCTAGCATGCCTGGCTATGAATCTGCAGGCTCCTGTTCAAATCCAGGCTGGGGCAATTGATGCACAGCACGCCCAGTTGTTCATCCTTCCCGTGGCTTGGTTGATAGATGGATACCTGGGGAAGGCAGAATATGGAGACACAGTGGCCATGTACCCCAGGATGAGGGATGTCATCCACCACAGGCTTACAGGCCACTGAGATATGGTGTGCTCCTGACTGCACTTTTGTAACACCAGTAGTATAGTTACTGTAGTCCAAGGTTTATCTTTTAAAGTTGTGCAGATGGTGCTAGCCACAGAATGTGTGTAATCATGACTTAATATGGTATGGTTTAATATGGCATTTGCATTGTAGACAGACTTGGAGAGGATGAATGAATGGACAGGTAGATGGCAAATGCAATTTAAGATTAATCCCTTTACTACTAATGAGGCAAAAAATGAGGCATATTGGGTATTAAGATTCATGTTTAGGAACAATAAAGTAGAAGTTCTGAAGTAATATTAGAATTATGTTTGGCATTGGTCAGACCTTGTGGTCCCAATATGAGTATCAGGAAGGATATATTCCTGTTAGAAATGCTATAGAGAAGAATGATTAAAATGGTATAGGTCTATAAGAGATATAACAAGGGTGACTGCAAAATCCAAAGGATCAGTAATCAGGATAGAACACTAGTAAATATTAATGCAAGCTTGATCAAGTTAAATTTGAATAGAATAAACTTGGTAATCAGGTTGCTAATGGTGAGTCATTTAGAGCACTTAAAAGATTAGATAAATTATGGATGAGGATGATAGCTTATAATAAGTAGATATGTTTCATGCAGGGACTGTCACATGCGGGCCTGACAGCTTCTTGCAGTTTCTTATATTTTTCCTATGTTCTTATGTATCGTATATACTGAAATGAAGATGGTGAGGTGAATGTGGAGGTTGTGATCTGTTGTAGCCAGATCTGTTGGTTTTTCTTGTAAAGTGACATTAAGTTCAGAAAGATTGTGTGTTAACCAGTTTCATTGGCATTTAAAAGAAATATTTGAAGAAAAAAGTGTTTCAGATATATTGAGCTTCTAATGATTATCTACAGTAAATCTGCTATAAATTAGTTTTATAGGAGAAAAATCCCATCCAAAGTTAAGAGTTGTAAGAAAGTTATGGCCATAATATGTTCACATTTACCTGAAATATCAAGATGTATACCATCTAAGTTTTCCATCTAAGTTTTTATTTCAAAATCCAGTTTATGAATCCATAGATATGAATATGTGATCTATAGAGATACTGTAGTCCAAGTGTTGAAAAAATTGTACTATAGAGGTTGTACTGTAGTCCAAGTGTTGAAAAAATTGTACTACAGAGGTTGTACTGTATTCCAAGTGTTGAATGAATATGTGATTTATAGAGGTACTGTAGAAAAGTGTTGATAAAATTGTACTAAGTCAAAAATACTTGAAAGACTGTCCAGAAACATTGTAATTGTGTTAATGAAATAAATAAAGCTATCTCAGGGACACTATTTGACTTATTTTTTCAGCAATATCCATCCACCTTATCTCCGGAGAGTCTTTGGAGTATTTTCGACTTAGCACAGTTTGGAAAGGGTGGAAAATGGAATATTTTCAGCAAAAAATGGCATATTTTTAGCAAAAAAGCAGAAAAGGGCAGTCAGTAATTTATAAATATAGCTTTTTTCATGCAATTTGAAAAGCAAGCCTATTTCATCATTCATGAAAAGGACAGAAAAAAAAAAGTTTCAAGGATTTTCGTGTAATTTACACTTCAACAATGCATGACTGACTGATGATATGGTACTTTTTTATACCGTTCCTCAGATTGTGAATAAAGAGAAATATGACAGTTTGACTGATGATATGGTACTTTTTTATACCGTTCCTCAGATTGTGAATAAAGAGAAATATGACAGTTTTTCTGTGTCTTTTTCCTTAGTCTGATGTCAACAGAATAATAATACACCTACGCCGCCCTAGTAGTACTACACAAAAAAAAAAAAAATAAATAAATAAATAACTACTATAATGAACACGTGTAGTATCCAGGATTTTAACATTGGGAGAAACAATACACCTTAACGAATTTTTTTTTTTATTCATACGGTCAATAGTGATAATACATTCATTTGACCTGATACGGTCAATAGTGATAATACAGTCATTTGACCTGCGGAGTCACCAGAACGTAACAGCTCGCATTGTGTTGACACCCTTAGATACGAGGGAATGCGAGGCAACAGGATGACTTCTCTCCTTGCAGGTCGTGGATAATGAACCCCTTTCCTTCAAGATGGACAAGACGGGATGGTCAGGTTCCTTCAGCACAATCTGCAAGAGTTCAACAATGATGTATACATACGAGATATTTAGATAAATTATCGTGCCTGTCACCTGGGCATGAGGGAGGGGAAACACGTGCGTTAATGTTTACACAATTCTTGGCTCGATTTTGTATATATCTGATCCCTAACACAAGTGCATGCAAGTCTGTTGCATGGAGGATCTATCCTCTCCCTAACGAACTAACCACCTTGGTCACGTTAGGACTCCCTATCTTGGTCACTAAAGTAATCTGGATACTCAATGTGTTGCCCAAGTAGACATTCAAAGTATGTGGACAATTAAGAACACACCTGAAGACAATCCTCTCGAGTCCTCAACCCTGACAGCAGTGAAACCGTCAGAACAGGCCAATGGTGTACCGATATCACGCACTCCAGCTCTGCAACAAAGTATACATTAACCAAGATGAACAAAAAATGTGTCAACGATTGTGATAGGTGCGCACGGCCGCTAGTCTGGGTCCATGCGTTCCAGCTCCATTCAGGTTCGAAAGGTTTGAGTGTATAGCTAAAGAAACTGAAGGCCGACGAAATCACTGATAGTGACAATCAGAATGACTTCATCAGTGATTTCGTCGGCCTTCAGTTTCTTTAGCTATACACTCAAACCTTTCGAACCTGAATGGAGCTGGAACGCATGGACGCAGACTAGCGGCCGTGCGCACCTCTTTGCCACTATACCTCGTGTACCATCATGCCCACTGTAAAATCAGCCATTGCCATTATGTGACAATCAGAATGACATTATGGCAATCGCTGATTTTATGATTTTACAGTGGGCATGATGGTACACGAGCGCTGATTTTACAGTGGGCATGATGGTACACGAGGGATAGCACATTCATAGTAACATTTTAAATCGCAAAACTATCGTACACCTATTAAAATCTGCAATTACCGTAATAAAAAAAAAATAAAATAAACCAGTAATAAGTGCAATAAGATGAACCTTTCCCATGTCTATTTAGGTGTTGGAAAGGTTTTTTTTTTTTTTTTTTCTTCCGTGTCCCACCTCATCAAACTCTGAGACCTGGTAGGAACGCAACTTGTACAAGTCCATATTGCAAGTTTTGAAATGCCTTCCACGATTACGTGATATTGCAAGTTTTGAAATGCCTTTCACGATTACGTGGCAAAGATATGTATAGCGGTTAGTTAGAACTACCCGGCAGTTATCGCGACTTTTAGGTATCTAGGAGCACAAAAAAGAAGCATTTCTGACAGGTTTTGATGGTCATTTTCAACATAAGCCCTTTCACACACAAGCCCTTTCACTGTGATGTGTGAAATGACTGTACTTAAGCAATACTGGAATACTGCAGGTCGATTACGAGGCGTGGTTAAGAAAATGCTATCCATGTTCCCAGGACCGCTGTTTCAAACGATTCGGTCACAAGATAAATAACTAATAGGTCCTTTGTTTTCAGGGCTTTCAATGACGTGCTCAAAATTATCACGGTAGTTAACGAATCTGCACATCAGTGGGGACAAAAAAAAAAAAAAAATAAAATAAAATAAATCGCTAATCACAGCCTGAAGCCACTTGGAAACAAGTAACCTTCCTGTATCCTCTATCCCACAAAAGCTCTTCCGCCAATTACGGCACAAACATTCTCTTACCTTTACTCGAAGTTAAGACCGATCGTCGTTCATTCTTTCACACCCAACATGAGCGAACACAAACTAAATTTTATGTTGAGAAACCTTCCTGACCCTTCCCCCACTACACGCTGCCTTTAACTACAGCACAAACAACCTCATAGCTTGATCTTCACTCGTATAATTTTGACTTTACCAATTCGAATAGATGCGAAGATTTACTGGAATCTTTCATTTACCCTCTGCCGCGCACACACACACACACACACACACACACACTACCTTCCACCAACAACGGCACAAACAACCTCAACTTCATCTTTGCACGAAGATGAGTTTACTCCCGTCCTTTACCAACTCGATTAGAAGCGAGCACTAATTGGAACCTTCCTCTACGCTTCCCCCATAACACGCTACCTCCCATCAACTTCTGCACAAACAGCCCCTTAACTTAATACCTGCTAGAAGTTGAGACTAAACCTTAGCTCTTCCAAGAAAACACTTACTGAAGCACATGGCAATCAAGCGGACACAAACGTCTTACCTCCACAGCCCCTCCTGGAAACAAAGCAGTCTTGGCCTTTCTTCTTTCCACTTCTCGTCTCCTCCTCCCCCTCCATCCCTTCCCCCCACCTTCCCTCCCTTCGGCTTGCTTGAACGACCCTCAGTAATTACTCTCTATAAGCATTGTTCCCAGGGTGTTGTGTCTCGTTTTGAAGCTGCTCTTCTGATCTGCAGTATCGTACATGCGAATATATTGAACAAAGCAAAACAAGAGAGAGAGAGAGAGATTCGGTGTTTTGTTCAGTGATTTACAAGGTCCCGATCCAGGCTACTTTAACTCTACCCTCCCTGTATTTCTGTTATTTCTTTTTTTGTATTCCCTCTCCCTTTGTCTACGGCCCCGCTCCTGTTTTTTTCTTGTATCCCTTCCTGTGTAACTCCAATCATTGCTATCTGGCGCATCCTTCCTTAATCATTAACTATTCTGAGACGTTTCCTCTTGTTCTATGACCGCTGGTAGAGATTACCTGGCTAAACGTTTTTTTTTTTCTTGTAGATGGTTATAAAGATTACATATACTGTTTTCAGAGGCGTGAATTGGGTTGTTATTGTTGTATGATTAATTTATTGTGCACGAAAACGCGTCAGTCTAAGTAGATACATCATACAAATGCACATGATAATATAAATTGATAGTACAGGTAGTCCTATCATGAAGACAGGTAAGTTACGGTGAAGGCAGGGTCACAGAACACAGTTATCAGGGGCATTTATAGCAAATAAAAATGAATTAACAATAGAGTGAAGCTGAGCGTTTACGAAATTGGAAAAAAAATAATATGCTACAACTAAAAGGTCTCGAAGCAATGATGGGAGTTCACTCGTCATTATTAGCGTATCACAAGACCAACAACGAGGTATTCCGAGGTGTAATTTTTTTTTCGTATGCATTTACCGTTAGTATAATTAATGTGGTTTTTAGTTTTCGTGTTAAACTGTTAAAATTCTGTCTTAGAACACGGCGAGGCAGGAGAATCAGGTAAAAATGAACTAGTAAATAAATAAATAAGTAAATAAATAAATAAATAAATAGATAAATAAATAATTTAATTAATTAATCAATAATGCAGCTTATGATTCGAATGGAAACATAGTAATTACGATTCATGGGATAAGAAAGAGCAAGTGCCTCAATTAAATAAGATAAAATAAAATAGATAGATAGATAGATAGATAGATAGATAGATAGGTAGATAGATAAATAACTAGATAATTAAACAAACGAGTGAACGAACAAGCAAACCAATTAGCTCTAATTATCTCATTAACTAAACTAACAAATAAGTAAACAAATAAATAAATAAATAAATAAATAAATAAATACGTACGATTTGTGCCGATAATGAAAAAAAAATGAGTAGATAAATAAATAAATACAATAAACAAATAAAATGATAAAATAAAACAACAACAACAACAATAGTAATAATAATAATAACAATAATAATAATAATAATAATAATAATAATAATAATAATAATAATAATAATAATAATGCAAGCAATTAAGACCTATTAAAAGAGTCACTTGCCAAGACAGAGAAATAGACAGACGGAGGGACCCTGAACAGCAACAATGACTGATGACATGCGAGGAGCCGCCGTGTGCTTTGAACAAACAGATTTACGTCTCCCTATTATAATTAAAAGGCACACCGATCAAAACGAATAGGAAAACGAAAGCATATAAAAAAAAAAAAACACAAAAAAGAAAAGTAAGAAAAAACAAATAAAATTAATTAATGAAATACATAAATAAATAAAATGAATACGTAAATAAACAAATAAATAATAAATAGATGAAATAAATAAAACAGAAAACAACTAAATTCCTTTCTAAGAACCTGCTGCGCGCACACACAAACACACACTCTCTTTCTCTCTCTCTCCCTCTCTCTCTCTCTCTCTCTCTCTCTCTCTCTCTCACACACTTGAAGACCACACTTTGGTAGATTTCTGAGCCGCATCCTTGAAGTAAAATAAAGTGTATGTGAAATGCATGAGGTAAATAGGGAGGCTCACACAATGTACTATGAATACAATCAATGCATACTGTCTTCATTAATCCTGCTTTCTGTGTGTGGTGCCCCTGATAACAACGCACTGGAACACCACGGTCTCCACTGCCCTGAGCTGGAGGGTTTGCTGCCTCGTGGAGTCCCGTTTACTGACGTGTGCCGCCACCTCTTGATGGGTGACAACAGACGTCTTCCTCGCACCTTTCCCTAGATTTGGTGGATGCTGACGTCCCTTTCTCCGTTTTTTAATTTGATTTAGTATTTACAACTTCTGCTAAATTATATGTCTAATGTTATATATTCAATACTACTATGTACTTGTTATATGTGCTTGTTCTCTGTACTTACTCAGGATTGACACCTTTATGAGTGATATATTTAATCAAATCAAATAAAAAAGTGTGTGTGTGTGTGTGTGTGTGTGTGTGTGTGTGTGCTCTTTTGTAAGCTGTCTCATCACACCCTTCGCTGGTTTGCACACTCTGAAACCTCGAATCCTCAGTGTGCTTCGCTCTCTCCCAGAAAATAACATTCTACTCCCAAGTGGCTCGCACCGCATGGAGCTGCCCTTGGAGCTACCCAGTATAAGGAAGCATACACACAAGGGTGAGGGAGGTGACTTACAGACCAACGCTGTCCAGGTGGCTCCCAGCTACAACAGCTCGGAACACCATGACCGACACACCGACACGCCAGTCCACTCATTTCGACATTGACAAGGATGAGATGAGCGAGTTTCACAAAATTCTGCATCTGCCAGTGATCTGATGAGGATTTGTGTCTATATTCTTTAGATTATAACAAATATCACTAGTTTCACTGTTAATAATCGTTTAGAGTAAACTTTACATTTGAAAAGTCTTGTTTAGGTTTCTCATTGAATGTTCGTTTACTCGATCGTGTGAGGCGGGGTGAGGGTAGCCATTCAAATGATACTAAATGAAACTTATTGGTTGCCTTTCTCGAGCTTCAGCTTTCGAAACCGTTTAATTTGATAGACGGACGGCCATTGATAGATATCCTTTTTAGTACCTCCATTGATAGGAGGATCTTGAAAAAAAAAAAAAACTAAAAAAATGAATAAATAAAAAAAAATTAAATAAATAATGAATATTAGAGTTCCTTTATTTATTTACATAATATTTCTAAATGGCCATATGTTTTTCATGCTTTTCTCATTAGTCAGCCCTATAATATTGTGGTGATTTTTATCAGTAAACTTTTGTCCCTTTTCTTTATGTTCAGACGCTAGAAAACTGGTAATTTTGCAGAGGTGTTCCTTAAACGAAAGCTGGAAGGTCTGCCCTTCCAGCATTACATGACTGTTGGATAGGCAAAACGACCCAAACTGAACGAAATTCACGAATTCAAAATTATACTTTTATCCAATTATATGACTTTTTAGCTTCGAAAAGTTCTTATACTCTTTTCACTAATCCACTTGATAACGTCGAAGGAATTTTCCCTATAAATCTCATGCGAAAAATACCAATATAACCTAACCAGCACCAGCCCGTAATTCCTCCCTGTATATCCCTATTTAGTTCCAGCTCATCCTCTTCGTCCTCCTCCGCGTCTGTGTGTTTAGCTCAGATCAAATTTTCAGCCTCAGGGGAAGATCAGTTAAGAGGCGGCACTTGGCTCATCAGGGGCCATCTTACTCCTTGGGTCCTTCCTCCTCCTCCTCCTCCACCTCCTTGGTGAACACTCCGCTTGTCGTGTTGTTTACATCTGTTTACTTGGCAGCTGTTTGTGATAAATCGTGTGTACGTGTGTGTGTTTGTTTGTAAAGCAGATGGACGCCCGTCGAGGGTCCCGTAATACATGTAGGGCTTAGAGAGAGAGAGAGAGAGAGAGAGAGAGAGAGAGAGAGAGAGAATGATAGAGAAAGAGAATGGGTAAGAGAGAGAATGAGCGCGCGCATTATTATTATTTTTTCAAGGTAATTATTGAGCGCTGGGGAGTCATTATGTACCCGGCAGCAATATTTCCCTAATGACAGGCAGGGCGGCGCCGTAACTCAGGATCTTCAACAAATTACAAAGTCGAGCGAACCACTAAGCTCTGATAATAACGAGATCGTCCCTCACCCGCGCCGAGACAGTAAGCGGCAGCGGGGAGAGAGAGAGAGAGAGAGAGAGAGAGAGAGAGAGAGAGAGAGAGAGAGAGAGAGAGAGAGAGAGATAAGACTTGCTAGAAAATAGATATGTCTGGATGAATAGATAGATAGATAGACAGATAGATAGACAGATAGAAAGATAGAAAGAATTACCGAGAAAAGAAAATACGAGTTGAGAGAGAGAGAGAGAGAGAGAGAGAGAGAGAGAGAGAGAGAGAGAGAGAGAGAGAGAGAGAAGGGATAAGTGAAGAGGTGGCTATTTTTTCCTTAATAGATTAATCTTTAATCTAATTTATTGTCGTGGACAGTGAGAGTGTGAATGAGAGTGTGAGGAGAGTATGTGAGGGAAGCTGCGAGGGACGGTGAGTGTGTGAGAGGATGTGAGTGAATTGTGGGGGGAGAGGAAGAGAGGGATTGTGTGAGAGAATGAGGTGTGTGCGAGAGTGAATGAAAATGGGAGTGAGTGTAGGAGAGAAAGTGTGAAGGTGAGACTGAGATATTACATAAGCCAGAGTGAGTGAGGGAGGAAGAGAGAGGGAGAGGAAGTAAGAGTAAGTATATGAGTAAGTGAATAAGTCAGTAAGAGAGAATGAGGAAGTGAGTGAGTGAGAGAGTGAGGAAAGTGACAAGAGCTATGTAAACGAGATTTCCTGGGACAACATTTTCCTTTCCTTTTCCAGTGTTTATTTCCACACTTAATTCAATTCGCTGGAAGGAAATCAGAACCCCCAAAAAATACGTATAACATAATCACAATTTATCTTTTTAATTCACATCAGCAATAATCGTATTTTCAGCTAAGCCTCGCACTAATACCTGGCAAACACTTCAGTGAAAATAGCCCCACCTCTTCCTTCCCCCTCTCTCCTCCCCAACAGAGAGAGAGAGAGAGAGAGAGAGAGAGAGAGAGAGAGAGAGAGAGAGAGAGAGAGAGAGAGAATGTTAATTGCGAGTGCAGCAAGATGGAGGCGGCACGGTGACAGAGATTTATGCCAAGGTTATATCCACAATACTTCTGGCTTAACGGCAATAACCCAATAATTATCGCCGCCCCTCAGGCTACAATGATCTCAAGTCACCGTTTAAACTCATGGTAGTCTGCGCTTCTATCTTCCCCGAGCATGAGTGGAGTGGGGAAAGTGTACATAAGTGTAAGGATAATTTTCTGAAACACTTCTGCACCTCACCTCCATTACGCCCATAAAACTAATTTTAAGTTACTCTCGCACCGGTTTTTAAGAATGTTTTTTTATGGTTCTAGTGACAGATCAAGATTTTTTTTTATTGTTAACAGGAGAAACACTCTTGAGAACCCAGCTTATAATTCCTGTCCCCTTTGGAAATAATCGTGGTGAGAGAGCAAATCGTTTCAGAATACGGGTCTCAATATCCGCAGCGCCATCGTTCACACCCCGACAGGAGGCCAAGACACGAAACCTTCATGAAGAAACGCAGCTGCATCTGAGGCTCCCGAACAACACTGTGACGTCTTGTTTCAGCTAAAAGACAGCGGGACTGAAAAGAAAAAAAAAATCTGGTTCTTAGACTGTAATGTTGAGAGGAGGCTTCAGAACCAGAAGAAATGCCCCAAAGTGATTTATGATTGAAGCAACCCAGACTCTTGAATAATGCCTTTTTTTTCACCATTATACATACGTCAACTTAAGAACAATTTGAATAGCTTAAAACAATTCATATAAAAAAAAAAGTAGCAGAAAGTAAAGAAACATTTGTTCGATTATTAATCTATGTAAAGAAAAATAAAATAAAAGAAAAGAAGAGAAAAAGCAGTGAGGTAAAAAAAAATTCAGAGCAAAGATAAGGAATTTCACAAACGTAAGGAAATGTCAAAAAACTTACATTATCGTGGGAGGCGTTGACCACTCGAGTGAGGCCCAAGAGAAGGCTGTAAGGGCCATGGAGGTCAGTGCAGGAGGGAAGAAAAAAGGAATTGATACAGTATGAGCAGAATGACGAAGTACGAACAGCATGGTGTAGTGTAGTATGGTAAAGTATGGTACTGTTGTTGTTGTTGTTGTTGTTGTTGTTGTTGTTGTTGTTGTGCTATTATTATTATGATTATTATTATTATTATTATCATTATTATTATCATCATCACCGTAAACATTTATTAAAGCAACAACAACAACAATAACAACAACATCAACAACGACGATACGCTCTCTCTCTCTCTCTCTCTCTCTCTCTCTCTCTCTCTCTCTCTCTCTCTCTCTCTCTCTCTCTCTCTCTTCACCTTTCTGTTTCCATAATCATCTCTTACTCTCCCAGTCCTGTTTTCTTTCCCTTCTCCTCCTCCGCTTCTTCCCTGCTTATCTTCCTTTCTTCTTCCATTCTTTCTTGCCTCCCTTTCTATCTTCCTTCTTACCTCTGTTCTTTCCTACTTCCTCTATCATCCATTCTTTTCTTACCCAGTACAATATTCACGTCAATCTTTCTTTACACTAACTTTTCTCTTCGTTCCCTTGTTCCCTTTCTTCCCCTACCCTTGTTCACCCCCTGTCTCTTGCACCTCCCTTCCTCCTTCCCCCTCGACCACAAGAACAGTAAACTCCCAAACTTAAGACAAATGACTGGAAGTGAAACGTAAGGAGACCATGTAAACTCCCTGTCAGTGATGTGTGTGTGTGTGTGTGTGTGTGTGTGTGTGTGTGTTGCTAGGGTGAGTGGTTATGGGAGAATGAGGAGGTGATGGTACGAAGGGGAAATACAAAGAAAAGGGAAGGGAAGATGAGGTGGATGGAAAAGAGAGGGAAAAAAGGAAAGAGGGAACGAATAGAGGGAGGGAGGGAGGGAGGGAGGGAGGGAGAGAGAAGGAGAAGGAGAAGGAGAAGGAGGAGAAGAAGAAGAAGAAGAAGGAGAAGAAGAAGACAACAACAACAACAACAACAACAAAAACAACAAAAAAAACAAGAAGAAACAAGAAAAAAAAGACGAAGAAGGAAAAAGAAAGCCAACAGTTTTCTTCCATCACCTTCACACACACACACACACACACACACACACACACACACACACAAACAGCACCTCACCTCATCACTCACAAACTTACAGGGGCTAAGAGATAAGCTCGTTTGCATCTCCTTTGTGTTCTCTTGCGCTCGTACTAACGTGGGGAGAGGTGCACTAACAGTAGTATAGTCTGTGTCACGAACTACAACAGTGCCGGGCGGAGACAACAAAGTGTGTAGCCTACTAAAAAAAAAAAAACACATTCTGAAACACTTCTGTCAGCACCTCCACTACTTTCAAAAGTCCCTAATTGAAGTTACACGAGTCTTAAGCTTATTTATTATGGTTCTAGTGACATATAAACAACATTTCTACATAATCAACAGGAGAAACAAACTTGTGAACCTGGCTAATCAGCTCTGTGGCCTTTGAAAGTATTCGTAATGGGAGAACGAAGCGTTTAAAAATACGGGAGGCGCAGTTACAACAAGAGCACGAGGGAGTGGGGCTGCCAGTAGTTCTTCCCTTGAGTTGAGAGGAAAGGGAGGGGGAAAGAAGAGACGGAGGGAGGGAAGGAAGGAGGAAAGGAGGGTCTGGAGGAAAAAAAGTGTAATCAACGCCTCACTAATTCTTCAGATTGAGCCGCAGGCGAGTAGAAAAAAAAAGGGCGGGAGGAACTGGAGGAGGAAGGGAAGGGAAGGAAAGACTAAGAGAGATGTGGTAAGAGGGAAAAAAAGACAAGAGTAAGAGGAAGAAGAAGAGGAAAGTTGGAAAGATAAAAGGGAGGACTAGAACAGAGAGAGAGAGAGAGAGAGAGAGAGAGAGAGAGAGAGAGAGAGAGAGAGAGAGAGAGAGAGAGAGAGAGAGAGAGAGAGAGAGAGAGAGAGAGAGAGAGAATACGACTCAGTAAGAGGAAAACGCTGAAGGATAGAGAAAAGAACCGAGTAAAGGAGAAAAAGAAAGGGAAGGAAGGAAGAGAACAGTAAAAAGAAAGCTAAATATAAGAAAGTACAATGTTATTAGAAAGGAAATAATGGAGGAATTAAGTGGTGCATTATAAATAAGGATGGAAAAGAAAAAAAAAGAATAGTTTAAGTGTCGTAAAGACGTAGATGAATGGCTGAGGCTACCTGTTCTGGTCCAAGCACTAACACACACACACACACACACACACAGAAGAGGTTGCTTCAGTGTTTGGTTGATTAAGAAGTTTGACAAATCCACGAATGAGTTTGATCTTGAGTGTATATATGGACAGATCGGTAAGACATCACATGAATAAATAAATAAGTAACTAAAGAAAGGAAGAGAGAAAGAAATTAATGAATGAGTAAATAAGTAAATATCGGAGAGAGTAAAGAATATTGTATTGCAAGGATATGGAAAGAATTTTATCGAGGGAGATTTAATTTAGAGAGTTTGTTAAATTATTGTGGGAACTTTATAAAAGAAATTAAAAAGAAAATGGAAATTAGAAAGTAACATCATATAATGAGTAAAAAAATAATGTAACATGAAATAAAATAAAATAAAAATAAACAATTAAATAAATAATGGGGGAACATAAAAAAAAAAATGAAAACAAAAATACCTCAAACCGTTAACATTCTAAAACTTTCGTTCCTATATATTTTTTTCTCCCTCGCCTCTTCCTACTCCTCCACCACACACACACACACACACACACACACACACACACACACACACACACACACACACACGTCCTGCAGCAGTGGACACCGCGGCGCGCAGAACAGTTAATGTCGAGGTGGAAATAAGAACAACATTTTCAAATCAATTTAATGGAGCGTTTATGGTTCCGAGCAACCTTCTCCTCACCCTCCCCTCCTCCCACTCCCTCCCCTGAACTCTCCACACCATTCCCCTTCCCCTTCACTCCCCTCCCCCCTAATCCACGTGTCCGATGATTGTTTTACGAAGGAAGCAACAAATTCCCCTCATAAAAGGCTGCAGACGGTGACATCCCCTCAGGCCTCCCCTTTTACCACCCTCCCCTTACCCTCCCTCACTCATGCTCCTTACCCTTCCTCCCTGCCTCACCCACGCTCCTCGCCCAGCCTCTGCCCCTTCCCTCCGCCAGTGGGTGTCCGCGCCGCCTCACCTTATCGACGTCTCTCACGGCTCGCGGCTTCCCACCTGAATGCGGATCATCGGCGATAAATTAGACTTGTTAACGTTTCTATGGCCGATCGACCCCCGCCGCCGCTGCCTGGTCGATGTGCGTGTGTGCGTGCGTGTGAGAGAGAGAGAGAGAGAGAGAGAGAGAGAGAGAGAGAGAGAGAGAGAGAGAGAGAGAGAGAGAGAGAGAGAGAGAGAGAGAGGATTCCATGAGAAGGTAAGTAAAGGAAGAACAAACAGCAGCAGCAGACCTATTATTCCCCACAGATGAGTGAGAGACGGAATGTAAGAGGAGTGGTGGGAGGAGGAGGAGGAGGAGGAGGAGGAGGAGGAGAACTGTGGTGTGATTGCAGAAGTAAGGGAGGAGACTGAGGAGGAGGAGACGGAAGGCAAGACGGCAGGCGAGAAGAGGGGGAAGTGGCGAGGAGGAGGAGGAGGAGGAGGAAGAAGAGGAGGAGGAGGAGGAGGAGGGGGAGGGCAGACAGTGCACGCAGGCGTTCAAGATTCAATCACTCTTCGGACACCCACTCGCCGAGGAAGGAAAATCGATGGTGCTCAGCCAATCAGCGGGGCGCCGCGGCCTCTCAGAGTGACCAATCTCCGCCCCCACTGGCCCCTCGCCGCCCCTCGCGAGACCCACTCATTGGCTGCACTTCGCCTGACGTCACACTCCCCTGGGGCGCTGGTGACGCGAGGGCCCCCGAGTGACTCCTCCTGTGGGCCGTGCCGAGGAGGAGGAGAAGGAGGAGGAGGAGGAGGAGGAGGAGGAAGAGAAGTTAAAGATACGAGTATTTGGTCTGGCTCAACTTACTTTTTATTTATCTTTTTATCTTTTTTCTTACCTATCTCATAATCCACATCTCAATTCGCGGTCAGGTGTGCATCCTCTATCCACACCCACACCCCCGGCCACTCTCTCTCACTATGACCACAGCCACACACCACGCTCGCGCCACTTAGCTCAGTCCTTCCTCGCTCACTCTCAAAATATGAAAACAGTACGATGAAAAAGGGGAAACTTACACATACCGTACATAACACAATCTTATCCATTCGTAATAGTCAAGATGACGCTAAAATGAAAGGTAAACAATATCAAAGCATACCAGTAAATGATTCAACAATTAGTGTAAGCGACAAATAAAACTGAGAGAATATCAAGGAAGAAAAAATGCAGTCATGAGAGTAAAAGAGAAAAAAGAATCAATTAAAAATTACTTAAGGATAAACAATTACGGGGATTTTCAGATTTTCCTTCATCCTTCAGAAAAAAAAAAAAAGCCTTACGCATCTCTTCCGTCTTTTCTCGTTTTTCTTTCTCTTTCTTCTCCCTCCTCCTCCTTCCTACCTTCCTTCCCTTTCCTTATTCCCCCTTTATTTCCACTTTCCTCTTCCTTTCCTTTCCTTCTACTCTGCTCTCTCCCTCGTACCTTACCTCCCCTCACCCCCCCTTTCTCTCTCCCTCTAGCTCTCTCTCTCTCCCTTCGTTGCCTTCACTCCCTCCTCTTCTCACCCCCGCGCTCTCTCCACCCTCCCCTCCGTCCACCCCTTGTGAGGCACGCGCCGCTGAACAGGTAGTGGGGGGGCGGGAGGGGGAAGGCCACGTGTCCTATGAATAGCCAATGACTGGAAGAAGACAAAGGGATGTAGGTGATCGTATCCAAATAATCTCTCTCATCATTGTCTGACATTTTTCTCCCTTTTTTTTTCTCGTCACCTTCTGGTTTTTATTTTCATTTTTCCTTCCACTTCTTCCCTCCTCCCTTCCTCTTGTTGTTGTTGTTGTTGTTGTTGTTGTTTCCTCTTCCTCCTCCTCCTATAACTGAGTCTAAAGCAATGAGGAATTATGGGGGAAAAGTTTGTTTATTTTCACGGATTTGTGACGCGAACGCAAAGCAAAATTTATTCGTCCGTGAAAATCATTGAGAGAGAGAGAGAGAGAGAGAGAGAGAGAGAGAGAGAGAGAGAGAGAGAGAGAGAGAGAGAGAGAGAGGGTCTGTTTGTGTGAGTAGTGAGCAAGGTGATGGTTTGTTTAATTGAGAATCTTGAGGTGAGGAGCGTGAGTGAGTGGGGAGGTGAGTGGGTGAATAGACGGGGGAGTGGCAGCACAAGAGTGGGTGTGTGGGGAGAGGAAGAAGGAAGGCAGTGAGAGGAAGGCAGGGCAGTGAAGGCGTTTACATAAGTGAAGAGTTTATTCATGGCTTTAATTATTTCATTTGTACGATAATTAAGCAGAATACTTTCGAAAATGTGATGAAAACATAACGTACGCTCTTTTATACATACTGACTTAATTCATTCACTCCCCTCATATTATTTAGTATTTCCGAAACAAATATACGTGGTAGTTTATCCAAATCTCTTGTACTTTTACTTTTTCTTTTATACATATCATGAAACTTTTACAAGATTTACACTCTTTCACGTTTCCATTTCATTCTCGTGTTTACTCTCCATGCACTGTCTAAAAAAATAATAATAATAATAAAATGAAATAGAATAAACTAGAGTGAAAAATGCTATACTACTAATACCACCACTACTACTACTACTACTACTACTACTACTACTACTACTACTACTACTACTACTACTACTACCACTATTGCTGCTACTGCTAACAATAATAATAATAGCAACAACAACAACAACAACAATAACAACAATAACAACAATAATGATAGTAGTAGTAGTAGTAGTAGTAGTAGTAGTAATAATAACAGCAACGTTATAGAAAAAGCTGTTCATATGGATTCCATTTAAAAACGCAACACCAAAAAAATACCTACTACGTGAAAAAAAAATGCAAAAATAATAAAAAAAATCGTACAAAAACAAAACAGCAATACCAGTGAATCCACAAAAAAAAAAAAAACACACAAAGAAAACATGAAATGAGAACGATAAAAAAAAATAAATAAATAAAAAAAGGTTAAAACGACGGAATGAATCAATGTTTACTTGAATACGGACGAGGAGGAAAAAGCTTCACAAATCACGGGAACCACCACCACCACCACCACCACCACCACCGCCACCACCGTGCTCCCAAACATTCTCCGCCTTTGTCCACTCAGTGTGTGTTTCTTTAAGAGTTTTGTGCTTGTACAGGCCGGCCGGCGAGTTATTCTAAAGCTTGTATCGAGAACACCGGCTTGTTAGTGCCAAAGTGTATTTATATTTGATCCAAGTGACAAAACAAGGATGTGTTGAAAGTTTGCTTGAAGTTTTGTTAATGGGTCACCTGCGTGTAGTCAGCTGTTGTTGTTTTCCTCTTTTTCTTTATTTTGCCTATGAAGATGATAGTCAAATGTGACCTTTATACCTCGCGATAGATATAAGATGAGTAAAGCGTCAGAAAATAAGCGATTAACATGAAAATAAGATAAACGATAAACAGTTGTGAAGAAGGTGGTGTAATGTCATTTCTTGTACCTCGAGATAGATGTAGCATGAGTTCAACGTCAGAAAATAGGCGAGAAAATATGCAAAAAAAAAATAATAAAATAAAATAAATAAATAAATAAAAATAAAATAAATAAATAAATAAAATAATAATAATAATAATAATAAATAAATAAATAAAATAAACGAAAGACACTTATGAAGATGAAAGCAAAATGTGACCTAGAGATAAATTACACAATGAGTAAATATTAGAAAAAAAATAATAAACGACAAATGTATAAAATAAGATAAACGATAAAAAAAAAGTAATTAAAAATGTTTGAATTTATGAGTCTTGTATTAACATCTATGTAACTTACTGACCACACGTAAGTATTTCACGTAGCTGCATTAAATTATTCAGTATGGTGCTCTCTCTCTCTCTCTCTCTCTCTCTCTCTCTCTCTCTCTCTCTCTCTCTCTCTCTCTCTCTCTCGTGATCATTATTATTTCAAATTTTCGTCTTCATTTTAAACTAACTGACCTATTTTTCGTCACACTTCCCCTCACCTTCTCCTCTCACCTGCCTCCTTTCCTTCCCTCATCAGCTTCTCTCTCTCTCTCCCTCCATACCCCCCCTCTCCCCTCTCCCATCCACCTGGTATGTCGCCCTCTCCTCCAATAAAATCTCTCGCTCTCCCCTCACCACAACCCTCCCTTCCAAAAACTCTCCCCATCTTTTTTTCCCTTTCCTCTCCCTTCTATCCTGACACTCTCTCCCCTCTTTACTTTTATTTTTATTTATTTTTTTGTACTTGTATGCTTTTCTGCCTCTCCCTTTTCAATCTTTTTTTCTTTCCTCTTCTTTTCTAAACAAACGTATTCCTCTTTTTCTCTCTTTCCTTTCGTACCTTCATCTTCTCTCATTTTTACTTTCTAGGTACTCTCTCTCTCTCTCTCTCTCTCTCTCTCTCTCTCTCTCTCTCTCTCTCTCTCTCTCTTGGCCCTTGCCCTCAACCCGTCACCTCCACCTCCGCCTCCCTCGTTAACACAGCTCCTCCCCGGCAGTAGTTTACCCCTGGTGTGGCCTGCGCCTCGCCTGCCCTTTGAGTCCCTGTTCATAGACTCCTTAAAGGCTACTCCAACTCAAATATTTACCACGTGCACGAAGCAATACTCACGAGGAGAGGCGACGGTCACGGCAACAGCTGGTGGTGGTGGTGGTGGTGGTGATGGTGAGTGTGAGGATAAAAAGAGAGAGAGAGAGAGAGAGAGAGAGAGGAAAGAGTTAATGAAAGAAATATAGAAAAAAATAAATTAAAAACTGCACGCTCTTCACGCATACATCACAACTATTACAAATTACAGGCACCTTAGACAAAACCTTCATTCCTCATACCTTGAAGACCTGAGGAGCGAAGAGTACAGGTAAGCAGGCAGGCAGGCAGACAGGTAAGCAAGCAGGCAAACAGGTAACTAGGTGGGTAGCATTAACTTAACGTGATTCATTAGTGTCTCACCTTCACAGCACCGCACGGTAGGGATAAATGAAGATAATAGGAGTGTGTGTATATGTGTGTGTGCGTGTGTGCTGCAGAAGTGAGGTTAGGCAAGAAGTATGGGGCTGAGTATATACTTGCAGGTGACACAATGCAGGTAAACGCCTCGCCATTACCGTGAGTTATTATCGCGTGGCAATGCCTTCGTGGCGTCAGCGCAGGTAAATAGTTTGGGTAAGAGAACCCCTCCCTGATACCTCTTGTGTACGAAGTGTTATATTCTCTCTCTCTCTCTCTCTCTCTCTCTCTCTCTCTCTCTCTCTCTCTCTCTCTCTCTCTCTCTCTCTCTCTCTCTCTTAAAACTTACAGCTATTCCTCGTAAAGAAAGTTCCTCACATCTAAGTCTTCCTCCCAGACCAGAGCACTGCCTGCCACTCCCTCTTCATCACCCTTTACGCACACCCACACACACGCACACACACACACACACACACACACACACACACACACACATCATCGTCTTCAAACACTCCCTTCCTCTGCTGACACAAAAACAGATTTCTTCATCTCTCTTAGAATAAAACACATCCTTCTCTCTCTCTCTCCTTCCTTCTGCTCATCTTTCTCCTCTCTTTTCCACTAATCCACTAATTCTGTTAAAGCATTGAGTACGAGACGAACAACGCCAGGCATGCTATTCTGGATCAGTGGATTAGCGGACTACCCCCAACACTTGTAATTAGTACATTAAAATCCACTCTTAATTTGTAGTTTTCAGTTTTGATTCTTTTCTTTTCTTTTTTTTTTTATAATTTGAACTATATCTCATTTTTATTACTTTTACTTTTCTTTAACATTATTTTACAGTTCGGTGCCATATGACCTTAACTGTTGCGCCACACATATTTTTTTTTTAATCACTTCATTTTACTAATTCTACTTCTTATGTTTCTATTTGTCTGTCTTTTTTACAAACTCTTCCTACCCAGTGCCCTTTTCTGCTTATTTCTCTTTTTCTCTTTTTCTCAAATATTATTATCATGCTCTTAATTTTCCGTCTTTTCTATTTTCTCCTCTTCTTAATCATATATTACTTTTCTATTTTCTCCTCTTCTTACTAATCGTTCTCCTTCTGCTTATCTTCCTTCTTTTCTTTCCCTTAAGTTTAATTCTAGTCATCATATTTCGTTAGTTCGTTCCTCCCTCCCTTCCTTCCTTCTTTCCTTCCTCCTCCTGCACTTCCTCCTTCCTACTCATCATCCTCCTCCTCATCTTTCTACTTTTTATTTTCCATAATCTTAATTCTAGTGCTCATATTCTTCTTTTTCCTATTCCTCCCTTCTTTCTTTCCTCTTCTTACATTTCTTCTTTTCTCTCCCGTAATCATAATTCTATTACTCGTATTCCGTTCCTTTCTCTCTTGACTCCTTCCTCTTCTCTTCCTACTAATGCTCCCTCCCCCTCCTCCCCCCAGCAGGCTCAGGTGTGCAGCGTCTCTCCACCTGTGTGTTGGGCGGCGCCTCTGAGAACCCAGCAGTTCCTGAGCGGCGAGAAATCGTGTCCTCAAATATTTACGTGGGGGGAGTGGGATGGGACGTCTGGCCCTCTCCTTTCCCCCTTCAACTCTATGCCTTCCTCCTCTCTCACCCCACCACCTCACGCCCACGCCCCTCCATCCCAGGCCAACTTTCTCCACCCTCCACCACACAAGCCCTCCCACGCACGCCCCGGGAGGCTTGGGGTGGTTGAAGGATGCGTCTCGTTATGGCTGCGTGGGAGGGAAGGACAGGAGGGGTGAGTGGTGATATTAGATTCTTGGTCACTTTTTTTTTCTATTCTCTTTAACCTTTCTGATCCTGTGTGGTTCTTCCGGTGGAGTCTCAGCCTTACGAAACTCCAACTCCTGGAACGAGGCTTTCAACTTTCTCTTCATCCCTTACTCAGTCCACCTCCCTGAGCAGTATTCCCAGTATTTCGTCCCTTTTATTGGTAAACTCCGGAACTCTCTGCCTGGTTCTGTATTTCCTTCTCCCTATGAGGTAAACACTTTCAAGAGGGAGATTTGAATGACACCTTTCCTCGTAATTTTGGATATTCTTTTTTGGGCAATTCTCTTTTCGGACTGATATCTTTTTCATCGTCTTTTTCTTGCCATTGGCCAGAAACCTTCTTACATAAAACAAAGAACAGGCCTGTATTCTGAAATGCTTTGCTCTCTCACCACGACTATTTTTAAAAGCCACAGAGATGATAAGCCAGATTTTCAAGAGTGTTTTATCCTTTGTATAATGTATTTGTTAATCTGTCACTAGAACCGCAAAAACACTCTTGAAAGTCACGCAGCACTTCAACTAGAGGCTGTTGAATGGAGTGGAGGTGCGGTGCAGAAGTGTCTCAGAATACGGTTCTATATTTCGTCAGCACAGGATAAGAGAGGTCATCAGGCGCACGGGTTCGAATCCTGGCTACGGTCCGAGGGTAGGAAGGGCATCCACTCGGGGTAAGGATTCCCAAATGCCAAATCCAAAAAGTCCTTCATCAGGAGGCACCGTCTCAGCCCTGACAGAATTGGGAAAAACTAGACGAAAAAAAAAAAAAAAGCAGGATAAGAGAGGATAAGAATACTTGAACTAACCAAACTTCATCTAGAATAAGAAAGATACTGACTATATGGAAACAAAAACCCTATAATAATCCTACGAATATCACATCCTTTCCTTCTCTCCTTTACTTAAAAAAAAAAGAAAAAAAAAATACTACAATTCCTCATAATTTCTCCCTTACTTCTTCTTATGTTATATCTTCTCCCCTCTTCCTTTCCCTCCCCTCTTCTCCTTCCCTCCTCTTCATCCTCCCCTTTGGAAATTCTTTAAAACTGTTCTTCCTCGTCCACACCGCCTCTTATCTGTGTGTGTGTGTGTGTGTGTGTGTGTGTGTGTGTGTGTGTGTGTGTGTGTGTTTAAGAGGGCGGTGTGTCAAAGAGGTGGCAGTGGTGATTTCTCTATATACACTACCACTGGTGATGAAGCTTTGTGTGTGTTTGTATGTGTGTGTGTGTGTGTGTGTGTGAGAGAGAGAGAGAGAGAGAGAGAGAGAGAGAGAGAGAGAGAGAGAGAGAGAGAGAGAGAGAGAGAGAGAGAGAGAGAGAGAGAGAGAGAGAGAGAGAGAGAGAGAGAGAGAGAGAGAGAGAGACCTTGTTAACAGAGAGTATTAATAGCAAATTCATTCCCAGAACCATTCCTCCTCCTCCTCCTTCTCCTCCTCCTCCTCCTCCTCCTCCTCCTCCTCCTCCTCCTCTTCCTTCTCCAAGTCTTCTTTCCACTCCCCTCCTTCCCTTTCCTCTCTCTATGTATTCTTATGTCTTCTTATCGTAATATTCCTCCATTACTTATCATTCTTTCCTTTCTTATGTTTCCTATACCTCGTCTTCTTATCTTCCTCCTCCTCCTCTTCCTCCTCCTCCTCCTCCTTGTCGAGTCTTCAAATGCACTGAGCTTAAAGAAAAATATTACGTCACTAAACACTGACACGTAACACCCACCAGTGGTAATGATGTGTGTGTGTGTGTGTGTGTGTGTCAGTGCAGTAAAGCTTTCTCTCTTTATGAATTAGGTTGGTTTAAGCAATATTGATTTTTTTTCTGAGCATCTATATATGTATATATGTATGTATTTATCTATTTATTTATATCCATCTATCTATCTATCTATCTATCTGTCTATCTATCTATCTATCTGTCTGTCTATCTATCTATGTCTATGTCTATCTGTCTAAGTTTCTATCTTTCAATCAATCACTCAATCAATCTATCTATCTATCTACCTCTTCATTTGTTTACCTACCATGTTTATCTGGTTATTAATCTAATGATTCATTTAACGCCTATGTCTCTCTTCAATATAAGCAAGTAGCTACGTATATCTTTATTCTTACAGCTTATAACTCTATTTCTAACCGGTGATGGTAAATTTCACTATTACAAATGCGTGTGTGTGTGTGTGTGTGTGTGTGTGTGTGTGTGTGTGTGTGTGTGTGTGTGTGTGTGTGTGTGTGTGTGTGTGTGTGTTTACCTTTGAAGGGGACAACCCCCGTCTCGCCTCACACTCGCTCGTCACTCGCCGCTTTAAATGAGGTGGCAGTGTGTCGCCAAACACTCTTGCTTCCGGTCTCTCTCTCTCTCTCTCTCTCTCTCTCTCTCTCTCTCTCTCTCTCTTTTCCTACTTTCTTCATGTCTCTTTCATTTTCCTCACTTTTTGCTTTCTTTGTAATTTTCTTGCGTTCTTTTTTTTTTGTTCTGTTATTTTACATGTTTTTGAAGTTTTTGATTTGGAGAATTTTAGAGAAAGTAATAACGAAGACGACGACAATGATGATGATGATGATGATGATGATGATGATGATGATGATGATGATGATGATGATGGTGATGATGATGATGATGATGATGATGATGAAGCAGAAGATGCAAAAGAAAACGAAAAGATGAGAAAAAGAGAGAGAGAGAGAAAAAAAAACTCGAGTGAAGATTAAGAGAGTGAGGAGGAGGAGGAAGAGGAGGAGGAGGAGGAGGAGGAGGAGGAGGAGGAGGAGGAGGAGGAGGAGGAGGAGGAGGCGTTCAGGTATCCTCCCTCCGCGGCACGAGTCCCCAACGAGCAAAAAATGTGCTGTTTATTTTCTCATATATTATTTCTTTCATCTGTTCCGTGGGAGGGAGAGAGAGGGAGAGAGGGAGGGAGGGAGGGAGGGAGGGAGGAAAGTATGGGAGGTATGGGAGGGAGGGAGGCAGGGAGGGAGATACAGAGGGAAGGGAAGGTGGTGGGACGGAAGACTGAGAGAGAGAGAGAGAGAATCAAAATAAAATGATAGACGTAAACTGAACCACCCTCTCTCTCTCTCTCTCTCTCTCTCTCTCTCTCTCTCTCTCTCTCTCTCTCTCTCTCTCTCTCTCTTTCCACTCACTCACTCACACTCATTTCCGAATTTTCCAACTCGCTCACCCTTGTTCTTACACCCATGAGTTCACACGTGCCTCCTCCTCCTCCTCCTCCTCCTCCTCTTCCTCCTCCTCCTCCTCCTCCCTAAATTTTCCCATTCACGGCCCATTATGTCTTACTTCCACCACCTCCTCCTCCTCCTCATCCTCCTCGTTCTCCTCTTCTTCCTCCTCCTCCTCTTCCTCCTCCTCCTCTTCCCTCCATCCTTCACTCGCACTCTCTCACTCTCTCTCGCTTCTTATTTATCTCGTGACTTAATGGGGGAGGATGAGAGGAAGAGGGGGTGTCTCTTCTCTCTCTCTCTTTACTGTCTCTTACCTCTCTTTCTCTCCTCTCCTCTTCTCTCCTCTCTCCTATACACCTTCCCACTTCCTCCCTATGTCTCTTTAAATGCCAACGTCAATGGTAAAGAGACACACAATACCATCTCTTGCTTTTGTTTTAGTGTGTGTGTGTGTGTGTGTGTGTGTGTGTGTGTGTGTGTGTGTGTGTGTGTGTGTGTGTGTGTGTGTGTGTAAGGCAATATAGAAATTACTTTTTTTCCACGAATTTTCGATATAATTTTTGCTGTTTTCTCTCTCTCTCTCTCTCTCTCTCTCTCTCTCTCTCTCTCTCTCTCTCTCTCTCTCTCTCTCTCTCTCTCTCTCTCTCTCTCTCTCTCTCTCTCTCTCTCTCTCTAGTGTGCTTCGTGCTTCACAACTCATCACCAATACCACGCTGAGGTTCACACACACACACACACACACACACACACACACACACACACACACACACACACCTAAAATATATATATCACACTAAATAAATCAATGAATATCTGATGCTTATGAAATATTTACTGATTCCTTCACCCTCATAATATAATACAACTTAATGCAATTCAGTAATATTCATCTGTATTTTCCAGCTTGTTAAAAAGACATGCTTATTCTGATTATTTTTCTTTATTATCTTGATTTCCTCCTTGTTAAATAATCATCTTCACTTTATTAACGCAACAATTTCATTATGACGTCATGTTGCTTCCTTCCTTCTTCTGCTTGTCCTGTATCTGTGTGTACATTTTCATTTTTTTTTTATCTTATTTAACTTTGTATTTATTTCCTGTTGCTGTTTTTTGTTATAGAAATTTGTTTATATACATATTTGTTTTCTCTGTATTTCATTATCAGTAACAGTTATCTTCAGCAAGCTTAAAAAGAGATCAAAACAGCCAGAGATGATAGAATGAAACGAAGAAAAATGAAAAAAAAACAAAAAAAAAACATGAAAACAATTACCATCAGAAAACTAAACTTTCCAATTGAAGCAAAAGAAGACAACAGCTCGTGGTGACTCAAAACTCCCCTACGTACACCTAAGCACTCACAGTTAATCACCAATTTCAACGTCAACCTTACTGTCGTGAGGGTGTAAGAGCGAAAGTGCCGCAGAGAGGAAGGCCAAGGGTTGCGTCTGTGTGTCTGCCTCCTCGCCACTCTTCAAGTCCTTAAGATATGCCAAAAATTTTCCTAGATTACTTCTCTGTGATTTAGTTGTTTGGTGGTGGTGGTGGTGGTGGTGGTGGTGGTGGTGTGTGTGTGTGTGTGTGTGTGTGTGTGTGTGTGTTTCCGAATTCACGACAGTTGGCATAAAAAATGTTATTTCAATTAGTTCTTGAGTTAATAAAAATATGGTAACAAAAATATATTATCTTAATGATTTTAGACAATAAACTCTCTCTTTGTCTCTCTCTCTCTCTCTCTCTCTCTCTCTCTCTCTCTCTCTCTCTCCAACTACCGATGTATACAAGTGTTTTAGAAAAGAGAGAGAGAGAGAGAGAGAGAGAGAGAGAGAGAGAGAGAGAGAGAGAGAGAGAGAGAGAGAGAGAGAGAGAGAGACTGTATGTGTGTGTGTGTGTGTGTGTGTGTGCAAGGGTCACGTCCCCGCCAGTAGCCGTGAGAGGAGGGCCCATCAAGTGACCGGCGGCCGCCCCGAGGTGGCCCTCTCGTTAGGGGACATTGTGGCCTCGTCGGCTCATTATCACGTGACCTGCATTACCCGAGGGCGGCACACGAGGGGAAAAGACCACGACATTCTTCCTCTTCCTCCTCCTTCCTCTTCCTCTTCTTCCTTTTCCTCCTCCTTCAATTCTCTTACTTTCTTTTTTAGTGTTTTTTTTTTGTTTCTTTTTCACCTTCCTTCTCTTCCTCTTCTTCTTCCTCTTCCCTCTTCTTCAATTCTCTTACTTCCTATCATCCCTTCTTTTCTTCTTTTTTTCCTTTATATTGTTTCTTTTTTTTTTCTCCCTCCTCTTCTCTTTCCTCTTCTCTTTCCTTCATTTGTTTTATTTCCTTCTATTTCTTCCTTTCTGCCAATTTTTCTTGTTTTATTTACTTCCTCTTTCTCGTGAGGACATTCTTCTTCCTTCCCTCTCCTTTCTCTTCCCTTTTCTTCCTCCTTCACTTCTGTTTTTTATTCTTTTGTTCCTTCCTTCCTTCTATTTTTTTCTTGTTTCTTGTTCCTTCTGCAACTTTCTCTTTCTCTTCCTTCTCCTTCTTCTTTCCTCTCCTCCTCTTTCGCTTCTTTTCCTTCTATTAGTTCTTTCAAGCTCATTATTTTTATTTCCTTCTTCCTTTTATCCCTCTTTTCCAATTATAATTTCTCCTTTTCTCCTTCCTTTACATCCTCTTCCTTCTTCTTTACCCATTTTCTTTGTTTCTCTGTCCTGTTACTTCATTTTCCCACTCACTCTCCTCTTCTTCATTCCATGCTTCTCTCTTCTTCTTCTTCTTCTTTTCACTCTTCCCTTTCTTTATCTGCTCTTCCCTTATTTCTTCTCTTTACACCTCCTCTTCATCCTCCACCTATTTTCTCATTTTCCCACGCAAAGAAAGAACTGTGTGTGTGTGTGTGTGTGTGTGTGTGTGTGTGTGTGTGTGTGTGTGTGTGTGTGTGTGTTAGGAAGTAAAGAAATAAAAATAGTAGTAAATGTATACGTATAAAAATGAATAAATAAAAAAAAGTGAAAAAAAAAAAAAAACATTGGGTGAGCGAGAACATGAATCGCTTAGGATAGTTACTCTCTCTCTCTCTCTCTCTCTCTCTCTCTCTCTCTCTCTCTCTCTCTCTCTCTCTCTCTCTCTCCAATCAAAGGTGAGGCAGCCAGTTGGACGTGATTTGCGCCACTCCCCTAGAGACGTTGAGAATTACTGGCGATTTTCAGCGACAGAAGGAGGAGGAGGAGGAGGAGGAGGAGGAGGAGGAGGAGGAGGAGGAGGAGGAGGAAGAGAAGGAGGAGAGACTCAAAAGGAACACAAAAGGAAGAGCAAAACCAGCACTAAACTTCTTGCTAATTATACTTGTAAGGTTGTTTGTGGTGTATTGCCTTATATATTTCAAAAGTACGAGAGGAAGGATAGGGAGAAGGAGGAGGAGGAGGAGGAATACAAAGGAAGTCCAAACAGCAACAGATCCTGAGGTCCTTACTAGGCAGTCTGGGTAACTATTCTACTCTAACTATTAGTGAGAGAGAGCCAGGATAGCAGGCAGGAGAACGTTACTCCTCTCTCTCTCCTCTCTCTCTCTCTCTCTCTCCTCCTCTCTCTCTCTCTCTCCTCTCTCTCTCTCTCATCTTCCTCCCTATTTTCTGTTTCTCCTCCTACATGTTCCTTATCCTCCATTCTCATCTCTTGTCTTCTGCACTTTTCGTTTCTTCACTTTTTTCTCTCTTTTCTTCTATTATTTTCTCCTTTCCTCTCCTTTCTCGTTTGATTCTTAAAAAAAAAAAAAAAATAGAAAAGTAAAAAATGAAGCAGTAGGCAGATGAAGCTTATTCCTAAACTTAACACACACACAGACACACACACACACACACACACACACACACACACACACACACACACACACACTTGAGTCTTTGCTCTTAGACAAATAAACTTTCAGAGGCGTCTTGCTCCCAGGCCTTACCTCTGTTGGGGGGGAGGGTAGCAGGGAGGTAGGGAGGGAGGGACAGGGAGGTAAGGAAGGAGGGAGGGAGGGAGGGAGGAATGTGGAGGTAGGTGAAGGAATGAATGAATGGAGGAATGAAGGGGGAAGGGGAATGGAAGGAAGTAACAAACGACATCGAAGGAAAGGAAGGAAGGAAGAGGTTAAAGAATGAAGGAGAAAAGGGAGAAAGGAAAGAAGGGAAGGAAGGAGGGATAGATGGAGGGTGGTGAAAGAAGACAGACAGGAAGTGGAAGTAAAAGAAATGAAGAAAGAAAGGAAGGAAGGAAGGAAGGAAGGAAGGAAGGAAGAAAAAATGCAAGAAGATATTGACATTGGAAAGTAGGAATGGATGAATAAGAGGAAAAAAAAAAAAGGATAATGAAGAATGAATGAATGAATGAACAAGTGAACGAATGAATGAAGGCAGAAAGAAATATATAATGATAAATTCAAGAGCTATGGAGCAAAATATATGAATAAGGAAGACTGAAAGAGAGAAAAGGAGACGAGACGAGAGGTGAGGGGACAAAAGGAGAGGAGAAGAGGGGACAGGAGAGGAAAGACGGCAAGGAAGGGAAGAGAAGAAGAGAAAGGCAGAGAAGTGAAGATAAGGAAGCAGATGAGACGATGGGAAAGTAGAGAATCTGGATAAAAGACAGGGAGGAAATGAATAAAGAAAGAAGAGAGAGAGAGAGAGAGAGAGAGAGAGAGAGAGAGAGAGAGAGAGAGAGAGAGAGAGAGAGAGAGAGAGAGAGAGAGAGAGAAAGAGAGGAAAAGAATAAAGAGAACACTCAGTAACAAATTCATTAAAAAAAATATATAAAGAGAAAAAATAAAATGCAAGACGATAAATTAATTTCTATGTTTGGAATTTCTTTACTTAATTATTTTGAGATCTTTACTATTAATATGACACTAGATTATTTATTTATTTATTTATTTATTTTTGTCTATTTCCTTGTACTTCATTTCTTACTTTTCTTATTATCATCCCTATTTTTCTGTAGTTTTAGATATAGCATTAAGATCTTTTCAAAGTTTGCCTGAACACAATGATACACTTGAATTCTTATATATATATGTATCTGTCTATTGTTTTTCATCTATCTTCTTCATTGACGAGTTTTGTTTTTTCATGTCAAATTCAGTTTTACACTTAAAAATTTCACTCTTTTACAAGTTTTCTTTTCCTATTTTTCCCTATTTTTTTCTATTTCATTACCATCATTAATCATTTTTTTTTTACATTCAATATTCTGATTTGTCACCCCTTCCATTTCTTTGCACCTCATCAGCTCATGACGGCCTTCCTCACACAGTACTGATAGGTTTTTCTTCGTCTGTACATATTTTCCACTAACATAACGTTGTACCTCCTGTGTCACATCTCCATTGAAACCTTACTCTCTCTCTCTCTCTCTCTCTCTCTCTCTCTCTCTCTCTCTTGCAGCTGTGTCATTTTCTTCTCTCTCTGTATCATTTCCCATTACATTCCCTCCCTCCTCCTCCTCCTCCTCCTCCTCCTCCTCCTCCTCCTCCTCCTCCTCCTCCTCCTCCTCCTCCTCCTCCTCTTCCTTCTCCTCCTCCTCACTCGACGAGCGCGAGTGTTTACCTGAAACGGAGGTGACTCAACTGAACAGGGGGGAGGGAGAGAAGGAAGGATGGGGGAGGGGAGGGAACAGATGAAGAAGAGAGAGAGGGAGAGGAAAGAAGAGGGAGGGAGGGAGGGAAAAGTGAGGAAAAGGACGAATTAATGGAGAGGAGTGGATAGGGAAAATAGAATGAGGAGAGAGAGAGAGAGAGAGAGAGAGAGAGAGAGAGAGAGAGAGAGAGAGAGAGAGAGAGAGAGAGAGAGAGAGAGAGAGAGAGAGAGAACCACTGTAAAACTGAGGAGGGACAAGAGGGAATGAAGAGGAAGGAAGAGGAATGAGCGGGAAGTAGGGGAGGGAGAGGACTGGAGGAGAGGGAGGAGAGGGGAGGCGCTGAGCAGACCAGGGGAAGAGACATGGGGAGAAGGAAGGAGGGTATAGATAACACAGATAGGGAGAAGGAAAATGATAACTGGGAAGGGAAAGGAAGGGAAGGAGAGAGCAGGAAAAGTTAATAATGATAAAGATAATAATAATAATAATAATAATAATAATAATAATAATAATAACATTTTTGGTGAGGAAATGGAGAAAGACAGGGAAAATAAGAGAGAAAGAGAGAGAGAGAGAGAGAGAGAGAGAGAGAGAGAGAGAGAGAGAGAGAGAGAGAGAGAGAGAGAGAGAGAGACGTACGTGTTTACCTGCGGAGTGACGGAAGACGGCCGCCGCTCCTCACTTGTTTGTCTTCTCCATCAACCACGCCGATGACCTGTGATGAATGTCTCTTGTAATTACCTCGACAAACTGCTAAAAGTGAATCTGACGAGAACACCCCAGAGTCTACCCACCCCCGCGGCCTTCCCTTACCTTCCCACCTGCCCCCTCACCCCCTCATGACCCTTGTAGAGACGCACAGTAAGGGTGGAAGTCAGGGAGTTAGGGTTAGTGGCTTAGGGAAGTTGGGTTTTTTACAAGAGAGATGCGTTTAAGAGTGGTGAGGGAGGGAGGGAGGGAGGGGTTAGGAGGGGAAGGGATGCTAGGAGGAGAGGTAGAAAAAGAGAAGGTTTCCATGGTAGTATAGGGAAACTTATGTGTGTGTGTGTGTGTGTGTGTGGTGTGTGTGTGTGTTAGTCGTGAATGAAGGTATGTTTATGTAAGTGTGTGTGCGTAAATACATAGATTTGCTTTGGCATGAGAGAGAGAGAGAGAGAGAGAGAGAGAGAGAGAGAGAGAGAGAGAGAGAGAGAGAGAGGAGAGAGAGAGAGAGAGAGAGAGCGGTGAGTGTGAGAGCGTCAGTCACTGGATGATTTCATTAGTCGCACCAATGAAAAATTAGTTAAATAATCTGTGAATCCATCAAGCCTTCAGACGCCACCACTTCATTACCTCCCTCACCCCTCACCCCTCCCTTTCTCCCTTCCTCCCTCAATCCCTCACAGCTCTTTCATCTATTCTCACTGACTGATTTCTCTCTCTCTCTCTCTCTCTCTCTCTCTCTCTCCTCTCTCTCTCTCTCTCTCTCTCTCTCTCTCTCTCTCTCTCTAGCAAACACGTGTCCTCTCTTCAGTTCTTCCTTCCTCCCTCACGCCGCCACTTCCTCCGATTTCCCTTCTTTCCCTCCCTCCCTCCCTCCCCCCAGTGGTCGCCCAGGTTGGTCATGTCAAGGTGCGAGGGACGGGGTGAGGAGCAGGGCACGGGCGGGGAGGGAAGAAAAGAGGGAGGGAAGGGCAGAAGGGGAGACAGTGTGTGCTACCTCGGGTTGAGTTTGAGGGAGTCACTTTACATCTCAGCCTTGTATGTGTGTGTGTGTGTGTGTGTGTGTGTGTGTGTGTGTGTGGCCGCTGCCTGCCTTCCCCTTCCCCTACCTCCTCTCCCTTCACTTCTCATGCTCCCGTCCTCTCAAGCCCTTCCTTCCCCTTTAACTGGCTTTCTAACACTTTTTTTTTCCCTCCCTCTCTATTTCTTTCTGTACATTTCCTTTTTTTCATAGTACCCTCGTCATCTTTCTCATTATTTTTCGTTATCATTATTACCTCACTGTTATTTATCTGTCTGTACCTCTTTTGTTATGCATATTCTCTCTCTCTCTCTCTCTCTCTCTCTCTTCACCTACCCATCGCTCACTTCATATCCCTCTCTTTCTCTATTTTTCTTATTCTTCCTCCATACCTCTCCTCTTGTCCCTGCATGTCAATCACTATCACCCACATGGCTTCTCTCTCTCTCTCTCCTCTCTCTCTCTCTCTCTCTCTCCTCTCTCTCTCTCTCTCTCTCTCTCTCTCTCTCTCTCTCACTGAACCCTTTTCTCGCGTACGTTATTGGAGATTATGAAGCCAAGAGAGAGAGAGAGAGAGAGAGAGAGAGAGAGAGAGAGAGAGAGAGAGAGAGAGAGTAAGGAAGAGACCAGAGCCAGCTTGTCGGTGGCTAAGAGGCAGCGAGTGACGGGAAGTGAGCGGCCCTGACAGGTTAATGGTCCCCTGAATATTGGCTCCACTCGACACCTCTTCTCAAATTTCATGTCGCGTTTCTTATGGAGCACTTCACAGGCGCCCAAAATACCCTCCCCAGCCCCTTACGGTCTCCCATCCTCCTCCCTCCTCCTCCTCCTCCTCCTCATACAAACTTAGACAACTCCCTAGACCTTCTCCTCCTCCCTTACCTCATCCCCTTTTTCTTTCCTCTCGTTCTGTCTTCTTTGTCTCATCTTCTTTTCTCGTTTCTTTCTCCCTTTTCAACCGTTTCAGTCACGTGTGGTGTTCCCTGTTGACTCCTTTCTTTGTTTTTTTCTCGTTTCTATTTAATTTTACGTAAGTTATTTTTGGTATGTGGTTGTTTTATTTATTTGTTTTTTTTCTTATGTTATTTTCTTTTTCTTCCGTTGCTTTTTTTTTTTTTTTGTTTGGGTTTTGCTATTTTTTTTCAGTTGCATTTTTTTTTTCTTTTTTGTCTTCTCTTCATCTTCTCGTCTCTTTCTTTCTTTCTTTCTTTATTTCTTTCTTTCTTTCTTTCTTTCTGTGTCTTGTCCTTGTTTGTTCTTCCTGTCTAAATTCTTGCTTCATGTCTCTCTCTCTCTACCTCTTAATCTCTCTCTCTCTCTCTCTCTCTCTCTCTCTCTTAACATGTCATATCTTTTGAAGGTGTTGCATTAACTCATTTTATTTGCTATTTCACCCCTTTTGCTCCCTCGCTAAATCTTGCCTAACTCATCCTTGCTTTATATATATTTACCTCTATAGTATCCTTCTTTATCATCCCTATACTCTTTGCTACCCTTGCATCCACCCCCCCCCTCTCTCTTTCACTCACCCGTCGTCTCGCCCCGTCACAGCTTTCTCTCCGCCCCGCCCCCGCCCCGCTTCACGCCGCCTGCTTCGTCCCCGCCTGGCTTCCATTTCCTTTAAGCGATGTTTTCCCCGTCAGTAAACAAGCACCCGGGTCCTGCTCCGATAAGGGCAGGCGAGGAGGTTCAGCCCGTTGTACTGCTGCTGGTGCTACTCTTGCCTACTGGTGGTGGTGGTGGTGGTGGTGGTGGTGGTGGTAGTGGTGGTTTAAGTTTTTCATTGCGTAAAAGAAAAAATGAAGGTTTGATTATTATTATTTTTTTTTTTTTTTGTAGAGGATTTTTATGATCAGTTAAAAGTTAAAAAGGAAAAAAACTGAGAGAAAAATGTCCTTCTTGTATTCTTAGTTTCTTCCCCGTGTCGTGTCTCTCATGTCGTACACTTTAAAAAGGTATGATTATAGTATTATTATTATTAGTTACTTTACATCTGGCATCCCGTACTTGACTTACTACAGTATTTACTTCGTCGATACAGGACAAGAGGTGTTCTACGTGAAGTGTGTGTGTGTGTGTGTGTGTGTGTGTGTGTGTGTGTGTGTGTGTGTGTGTGTGTGTGTGAAGAATTACAAGTGTTATGACTTCTCTCGGTTACGAGGATGAGAGTGGGCAGCAGCAGGCAGGAGATCCTTGTACCCATCTCTCTCTCTCTCTCTCTCTCTCTCTCTCTCTCTCTCTCTCTCTCTCTCTCTCTCTCTCCTCTAAGACTCCACACACTATATTTGTTTAGGGGACGAAAATATCTGAGGCTCGGGTCCAGTTTTTTATGGAGGTACTCTGGCCAAGGTGTAAACAGGACTTCGAGGGCCACAAGAGACACCCTGAAGGAGAGAGCCCCTCACTCACTCTCTTCCTCCTCCTCCTGGTCCTCCTCCTCCTCCTGCTCCTCCTCCACTGAGTCATCTGCTCCGTCGTTACTCCAGTCTCATCGCCAACACAACAACATGAAGTATCTACTTTCGTTGTGGCTGCTCGGTTTGAGTTTTAGGCCTGTGAAGATTTGAAGGAGTTTGAGCAAAGAGAAGAAGGAGGACGAGGAGGAGGAGGAAGGAAAAGA
>NC_087165.1:21148511-21173511 GCF_035594125.1 Scylla paramamosain
GGAGGAGGAGATGCATTTCCAGCTATCCACATTTCACATCCTTCCTCCTGTTCATGCCTCCTCCACCACCATTTCCCACTTCCCAGTAACAGCAATAGACAGTGATGAGAAGTAACATGAGGAAGTGACAAACACACACACACCACCTTCCTCAACTCCACCCTAGGCTGTCCGTCCACGCATGACTCCTCTCTGCATCGTCAACATCTTCTGTGAATTTAAGTAATGTCCACAGTTTTGTTTTCCTTTTGTTTTTTCTGTTTACATATACACGTGTAGGTTCTAATAATTAATACACATGATAACTTAGCGTATGCGTTCGCTATTTTCAACTCAAGGAGGAAATGCAGTAATAGGCTACCACGTTTTCTATACATTTACAACTTTCATTTATTTATTTATCTATTTATTTATATATATTTTTTTAAATGTAAGAGGGTGCACTGGATAATGATTATAAAATGCACATCGTACTTATATCTTGATCTTGATTATGTACCTGTTTCTGTGCTCTCAAGACATGATGTTTTGTAAATCGCTTGAGTCTCTGAGGAGTAGAAGAAAAGAAAAGGAAGGAGAAAAGGAAGGAGAAGAAGGAGAAGAAAAGATGGAAAAGTAGAAGGAGAAGACTAAGAAGAAAACAAACTGTACATACGTGCTTCTTTTTTAAATGAGATACAAGAACGATGCAAAAAGAAAAAAAAAACACACTTTACACTTTTTTTTTTCGACATAAGAAGCGTAAGATCGAAGTACAAAATGCAACAGGCTGACGGACAATATAACATACGCTTTCAAATTTTACTTTCCTCCCTTTTTCTTTTTTTCTATATTTCTTCCTTTCTCTTCTTTTTTTTTTTTTTTTTTTTTCTATAATTATGATTTTCTTTTAAGTGACGCTAAAATGTCATCACTAACTCACCTAAGGAAAAAAAAAAAAAAAAATAATAATCAAATATATGAGTATTATGCAGTTCATTTATCTTTCGCATCTTGATTGAAGTGAAAATTATATATAACCTGAGTTGGTACTAAAGCCAAGTCTCTCTCTCTCTCTCTCTCTCTCTCTCTCTCTCTCTCTCTCTCTCTCTCTCTCTCTCTCTCTCTCTCTCTCTCTGTACTAAAAACGTTAATTTAATAGAATGCTTTGGTCTTTTCATGTGTGTGTGTGTGTGTGTGTGTGTGTGTGTGTGTGTGTGTGTGTGTGTGTGTGTGTGTGTGTGTGTGTGTGTGTGTGTGCCGCACGTGCTATAATGGAGACATAATTACACAGCATACTTGAGATGTGGTCTGACTAACAGGCTTTATACTGACAGCTTGTTTTTAAGGAGGTTGAGGAGGAGGAGAGAGGAGGAGGAGGAGGAGGAGGAGGAGGAGGAGGAGGAGGAGGAAGAGAAACAAGCAGGGGGGGAAAAGGAACATGCAAAGGCGAAGAAAGACGAGGGAGGAAACGAAAGAAGAAGAAGAAGAAGAAGAAGAAGAAGAAGAAGAAGAAGAAGAAGAAGAAGAAGAAGAAGAACATGATGATGATGATGATAATGATGATGATGATAATGATGACAGTGATATTGCAATAATGATATAAAATAATAATAATATAATGAAAATAATAATAGTAATAATGATAATAATAATAATAATAATAATAATAATAATAATAATAATAATAATAATGAGAATAAGAAGAAGAAAAAAGGTGGATGAAGAAGAGGAACAAGGAGGTAAAAAATAAATACAAAGATAAGCCAACCAACCAAGAGAGAGAGAGAGAGAGAGAGAGAGAGAGAGAGAGAGAGAGAGAGAGAGAGAGAGAGAGAGAGAGAGAGAGCGGACAAATAAACAAAAACAAGCATATAATTAAACCCAAACACAACCATTCTAATTAGCATCGAAAAAAGAGGAAGAAACAAAACAAATCGAGAGAGAGAGAGAGAGAGAGAGAGAGAGAGAGAGAGAGAGAGAGAGAGAGAGAGAGAGAGAGAGAGAGAGAGCATTCGAGTTTAGTTGAAAAATAAATCAAATACTAAAATGATCTCTGTGTTTTTCATTTTTGTCCACCTTTCAACTTTCAAACACAAAAAGACAATTAGAAAATATAAATATTAACTGACTGAGAGCACGAGATGTCACCGGGTTGTTTACAAGGATATATTAAAACACACACACACACACACACACACACACACAGAGAGAGAGAGAGAGAGAGAAATGGAGGACGAGAATGGAAGGAAGAGGAGAAAGGAGTAGAAAAGAGGGGAAAAGGAGAAGGAAGGAGAGGAAAGAAGGGGGAGAGTACATATGTTTGCATGTTGATTATGACGTCACAGTAGGAGAGAGAGATGGAGGGAGAGATGGAGGAGATGAGGATGAGGAAAGGTGGAGGGGAGCAAAAGAGTGTTTACAAGCCACCTGCACCACACTGCCAGACGTAGAACTAAAAGGGAGTTGTGTTACTAATGTAGTACAGGAGTCAATCTCTCTCTCTCTCTCTCTCTCCTCTCTCTCTCTCCTCTCTCTCTCTTGGTAGGTCTGTCTATGTCATCTTCTCTTCTCTATTATGTTTTTTTTTTTCCACTCTTTGTCATTATTATTATTATTATTATTATTATTATTATTATTATTATTATTACTATTATTATCATTATTTTGCACACTTTTTACACACTTCATAATAAACACCTTTCTTTTTCTTCCTTCTCTTTTTCTCTCTCCCTCTCTCATTCTCTCTTCTCCCTTTTCCTTTCCTTTTATCTCCCTTTCTCTCTCTTTCTGACCTCACGCATCACCCCCGTTACTCTTTTTTCTCTTCTTTTTTCCTCTCCTCCTCTTCCTCTCTCCCTCTCCCTCTTCCTCTTCTCTTTCCTCTCTCCTCTAGGCTATCAAGAACCTCTCACCGACCAATTTCTATTTAGAGTCAACAACGTGAGTGGGAGGAGAGGGAGGGAAGGCAAGGAGAAGGAGGAGAGGAGGAGGAGGAGGAGGAGGAGGTATATCATATTGTCCATTAGCGCCATAAACAAACTATTACATGCTCCCTCTCTCTCTCTCTCTCTCTCTCTCTCTCTCTCTCTCTCTCTCTCTCTCTCTCTCTCTCTCTCTCTCTCTCTCTCTCGTTTTAGTCTTTGATTTTCAGTTGTTCCCTCGTTCTTTCTTTCTTTCTTTTCTCTTACTATTACTTCTCCTCCTACTACTACTTCTCCTCTTTCTTATTTATTTCCTCTTCCTTCTTTTCTTCCTGTTCCTCCTTCTCCTCCTCTTCCTATGTCTTGTCTCTTAATTCTACTTCTCTCCTACTATGTCTCTTTTTCCTCTTCCTCCTCCTCCTCCTCCTCCTCCTCATTCTGGTCCATATCATCATCATCATCATCATCATCATCATCATCATCATTGTTATCATGGCTGCCTTAATCTCCTCCTCTCTACCTCCCTCCTCTCCCCCCGCCAAATCTTCCACTCCTCTCTCTCCTCTTATCGCAAGCTGACAGATCCATTTCCTAAGAGGGGGGGGGGGTGGAAGGGGAGGAGGGAAGGAGGGCAGGGAAGGGAAGGGAAGAGAGGGGGAGGGGAAGGTAAGGGGAGTGGATGGATGAAGAGGGAAAAACAGTGTAGTAGTGTTTATTGATAACACACACACACACACACACACACACACACACACACACACTAAGAAATCAATAATGAAATCTAATCACGCATATTCTCATTAAGTGTCCGAATTAGATTGACAAATAAAAACAAATGCCACGAAGAGAGAGAGAGAGAGAGAGAGAGAGAGAGAGAGAGAGAGAGAGAGAGAGAGAGAGAGAGAGAGAGAGAGCATGTGTTTAGAGTAAGAGGAGAGGAGTGGCAATATTTAATCAGAAAAAGTAATGCTATTAATTCATGGGAGGCAGAAAATGAAAGGAAGGAGCTACACAGTTAATAGTCAGACCATCCTGATAAAACTTCAAGTATATTGGAATAAAAAATAGAGGTATGTAATTATTGTGGATGCAGTAGTAGTAGTAGTAGTAGTAGTAGTAATTGTTGTTGTTGTTGTTGTAAGAAGAATTATTAGTTTCTATAATATCAGTGTCGTATTTTTTTTCATGTTTACAACTCTCTCTCTCTCTCTCTCTCTCTCTCTCTCTCTCTCTCTCTCTCTCTCTCTCTCTCTCTCTCTCTCTCTCTCAGAACCAAGAACTCCCCCGGCCTCATCTCTCCACACTCGCCTTCTACGTACCTCTCTACCTCCTCCTCACGCCCTTTCACCACTTTCCTTGTCCCCTCTCTCCCCCTCTCTCTTTCTCTCACTCTCTCTCCTTCCCCACTAATGGCTCCTCACGGGCAAGCTGAGGAAAGCTGCACTTAACCTCAAGCTGAAGCCAAGCCGACCTGCACCTGATTCTATACGACCGACGGAAAGCAACGCAGATCGACGCAGACCTTCGCCGAACACACGCAGATACACAGGCTCGTGTTCAGAAACGCTTTGCTCTCTTACAACGACTGTTTTCAGAAGTCATAGAGTGTTTCTTCTCTTAATAATGTGGAAATCTTAAATACCTTTCTAACCTCAACTAGAGCCTTTTGAAAGTAGCGGAGGTGTGGCGCAGAAGTGTTTCGGAATGTGGTCCATAGACTCTTCCTTTCAACGGGTCGTCCCAGTCCTCGTGTAGGCACAGTCGATAAGACCTTAAGGCATTCAGTGCGATATTCAACAATTAACATTAGTAAAAGCACTGTACAAAATCTCCTTCAACGTCAACAATAAAAGAACAAAAGACGTTTAAAGATGAAAAAAAAAAAAAAAAAATAGTGTTTAGAGATGGGTACAAGGAGCTGGAGAAGTGAAGGAGAGTGCGCATTCTCCTGAACCAATAAGGGATTTCCGAGGCTCAGCTATTTTATTGACTCCCTCTTTCGCAACAACGCTTATTTGTGAATGCCGGCAGGGTGAACGAACGAAATACAAGATGATAGTGGTGAACGAACGAAATACAAGATGATAGTGGTGAACGAACGAAATACAAGATGATAGTGGTGAACGAACGGAATACAAGATGATAGTGGTGAACGAACGAAATACAAGATGATAGTGGTGAACGAACGAAATACAAGATGATAGTGGTGAACGAACGAAATACAAGATGATAGTGGTGAACGAACGAAATACAAGATGATAGCAAGTTGGCGCACGGGATGTATATAGAAGTGGTGATTAGTGAATGAGGGAAAGTTCAGATTTTTACTAATTGGTTTAAAAAAAAATCTCTTCATACTTAGAGCAGATTAAAAGAAGGGTAGAACACTACTACTACTACTACCACTACTACTACTACTACTACTACTGCTACTACTACTACTACTACTGCTACAAATTACACCACCATTGGTTTTACCACCTCTAACAATTATACGATTATTTTCGACCACTTACTACTTCTATTCCTCTTCTTTCTCCTCCTTCTTCTACTACTACTACTAATACTTATATACTATTACTACTACAACTTCTACTAAATACGAGAAAGCAAGCAGGAAAAAACCCCATTTTGAGACAAAGGCGGCGCGATGGCTGCCAGGGCGTCGCCACACACACACACACACACACACACACACACACACAGTTCAGCACAGCGCGGTAAAAGCAAAAGAACATATATTAATAATCATAAAAAACCGCGCGATCAATGGCGACTTACGGGCTGATCTGGTGATTATGCAATTAAGCGATTAAGTCTTCCACCAACCAGCTAATTGCCCGATCAAATGGCCGCCACACATCAGGTAATTAGGTCCATCATGATCTATAATTCAACTAAGTGATTGCTAACCCGCCTCTCTCCCCTCACCTTTCCCCTCTCTCTCCCTCTCTCTCTCTCTCTCTCTTCCCTTGCCCTCACGTTGCCCACTGCCGCCTACTCATACACCACTACTAACACTGCTACTAACCTCTCCCTCTCTTCCCTCTCTTTCTCTCTTCTTGCCCTAACATCGCCCACTACCGCCCACTCGACACTGATACTACTCCTACCCCCCCCCCCTCTCTTTGGAAGTCTTTGTCTCTCACCAACAAGGGAAATTAAGTCCTGTTTAATGTAAGGTATCATTGCATCACAGGTTACTAGTCTCGTCATCTGACACGGGACTGTATTCTGAAACACCTCTGCGCGGCACCGTCACAACGTTCAAAAGATTCTAAGTCTAATATAATGTACTCGGGTTTTTAAGGGTGTTTTTTAACGGTTTTAGTGGTAGATAAACAAGATTTCTACACTACTGAAAGGAGAAATAGGCCTGAGAACCTGGCTAAGCATCTCTGTGGCCTTTGAAAACAGTCGTGGTGAGAGAGGAGTGCTGCTGAATATGGGCAGTAACATCACAGTGACTTGCTTGTGTCGCGGTAGAGAGATGCTGCTTCTGGTTTGGTTTTACTTCACAGTTTATATTCTTTCTTCAAGTATGAGAGGGGGTAACAAAAGCAAGAATAGGAGGGGAAAATAAAGGCCCTTAATTGTCTAACCCATCAAACAGCAAGTTCTGCTTCGGCTTTGTTTACATCCTGAGAGCAGCGACGTGGCGTGCTACCAAAATAGCCACAAAATTCGAGATGTGAAAAGCCATCGAGGTCTCTTTTCTTAAATAATTCAGGATAAGTTTAAACAGATTACAGTGGAAATGTTTGTATCTAGCCATCTACTCATCTATCTATCTGTCTATCTATCTTTTCTTCCTTCTATCTCCTACCTGTTTACCTGTACCCATTGTATCCCGCAGCTATGAAGTAGTTCCGGCATGTCAGTCAACAGGTCAGAGAGAGTCGCTTACATTCCAGTCGTAACGTTCGCGCTGAGGCAAGACGTCACCCCGAGGAGGTGTCCCGGCGCAGCACGGCCTTCAGGGGTGCGTGCTGAGGTCACTGCCTCGCCCCGCACGACTGTCACCCTTATAATGAATATCTTTTATCTTATTAACTTAAATAATCCCGTAATGTCTTCCTCCAGCCGTTTAAAGCCACTAAATTGGTGTAGTTAGGGAAGGACAAACATATATACGGATGGAAGGAAAGACAGAGGTGAATACAGACAGGAAGCGAGTGGATAGACAGGATAGGGACAGACAGACAGGAGGAGAGAAGGAAGATAGATGTGCTTACAGTATATGTAAACAGACAACACTTCTATATCACCGTTATCATCAGCGAATCACCAACAATGTCGAGAGCCGCTGCTAAACAACAAAGCCTTAATACTCTTGATGAAAACCAAAATGCAAGATGAATTTTATCTATTTATTTCTAATCCTTCCCCATACCTTGCCTTCCATCCTTATTCCTATTCCGTTGCTCCTTCCCGCCTGACACGCCACCCATTTGACTCTCCCACTCCTCTCCCACGCCTCTCTCCCTGGCACTGCTGTTTGTTAGGAGTTATTCCAGAAAGACGATGTATGTAACACGGTCTCTGACACCCAAAGTAGTGAGCTGTCTCCCCTGACGACGCTCCTCTAATGTACGTTAACTTTTCACCCATTTCCTCACCATACTCAGAAGCAAGTGTTGGTGCGCATGTCTGACGTGACTTATGTTTACTAATGTTCCCAGACTCGTGCTTGGAAATAGAGTTGGTGAATGTACTGAGCCCCACTCGTCTCCCTCTGTTAGACGAGGCTTTTTTTTTCTTTTCTTTGTTTTTTTTTTTTTTTTGGGGGGGGGGGGGCGGATACGGGATAAAATTATATACTTTATTGTTATGAAGTCATCTACCAGTGCAATTTATGATTATTTTTGTTACTTAACCTAACATGACATAACTGCCACGCATCAAGACATTTCAGGAACCAGGCAACTTCACTATCTGGAAACATCCCTTCATTGTTTATGCCCTCAGCTAGCCACAGGGGCCAGGCAACTTCACTATCTGGAAACATCCCTTCATTGTTTATGCCCTCAGCTAGCCACAGGGACCAGGCAACTTCACTATCTGGAAACATCCCTTCATAGCTTATGCCCTCAGCTATATAAACACTATATAAACAAATCACTCACTGGAAGTAATAACAAATAAACATGTAACTCACTCAATATGACGTCTATTCCGTCTTCTTTCACTCTACCACTTCCTTCATAACCTCACCCACTTCTCATCTTTTACTCTGCACACTCTTTCAGCACACTGTCTATCTCCGCCCTCAAGTCATAACAGTAACAGTAATCACGTGTATTACAATGAAGCACACAATATTACTTACCAGAAAAAAAAAAAAAAAATCATCAAGAGAAAGAGAGGAGTAATTCAGCATTACTCTGAAGTAAAATCCACTCCGCCCTTCCTCCGCCCCGCACCTCGTCCTCGCTCCACTAAGACCGTTGGGTTCGCCGCGTCCTTGGCTGCGCACCGAACTCGAACTCCTTCACTACTCTTTGACACACCTTTCCTTAACCACTAGCCACTGTGAGCCATTCCTTCTTGTTCTACAGCCACTTCTAAACATTACACTGACTAATAATTGCAAAACCTATCCTTGTAATGCCTTTCTTTATTGTAGACGCTTATAAAAACTTCATACATTGTTTTTTAAGTGACGAGAATTGTTGGATATCATAGGAATAGGGTTCTAATGTATTAATATCGTAGTGGTGAGTTGTAGTGAGCTGTGTGCTGGACGTATCAGGTGACCGGCAGCCCTCTTACGGTTGTACTGGAGAGGCAGAAGCTGATACAGGGAAGTGACAAAATATGAACTTATCCTTTTGCTTTTTAACGTGGCTGTGATGGACTCTCTCTCTCTCTCTCTCTCTCTCTCTCTCTCTCTCTCTCTCTCTCTCTCTCTCTCTCTCTCTCTCTCTCTCTCTCTCTCTCTCTCTCTCGTTACCTCCTCCTCCTCCTCCTCCTCCACCACTTTCTCACACCAGCTCCTTCCTTCTTTCCTTCTTCCCTCCCACCTGCAAGCCTCTTGTTTGGAACTCTTCGTCACCCCTTCCCCCCTTTCCTCCCATTCTGTTCATCCCCTCCCCTTTCCCTTCCCATTCCCCTTCCCCTCACTCTAACCTTTACACTCGTCACGCCAGCAACGTTCCTCCAGTCACTCATGTCTGTTAATCCCTTGATGGACCCCTGCCCGGCTCCCCCATCACGTCTCCCGCCCCTACCCTGTCTCCCTGACCTCTTCATCAGTCAAGCAGCGAACGAAGGAGTCAGGGGAGGGAAGGTCTTGAGTCAGCTGCGGTTAGGGCGAGTGCAGGAGGGAGAAAGGGAAGGAGGGGAGGAGGATAAATGAGTGTTAGTAAGAGCTGGAGATAGTGGCAAGGGAGCAGGTAGGAGAGGCGATGTGTGATAGTGTTTTGTTAGGTTAGATGTACTTGGTGGTGGTGGTGGTGGTGGTGGTGGATTAGGTATGATGACAGCCAAACAGCAACAGACTTTCCGGCCCTTGCTTGGCTGCGTGGCTGTTTGGGAACTAATTCTAATTAAGTTCTTAGTAACGAGATGATGATAGGGGGAGGAGGAGTAGGAGGAGGAGAAAAAGCGAAGGAATACAAAATAATACAAAGGAAGACCAAACAGCAACAGATCCTGAAGTCCTTACTAAACTGGGGAGTGAGGAGGAGGAGGAGGAGGAGGAGGAGGAGGAGGAGGAGGAGGAGGAGCATAGTAATCGAGTGTGAAGGACAAAACAAGATGAAATCACTCTTCTCAGAATTAACCGTGAACAAGAAATTCTATCAGTCACTATCAAGTCAGTCTTTTTTGCATTCTCTTAACGACGAGTGGTAAATTTTGTTGCGAGATTCCCGTAAATAAGGTAATAATTTGGCAGGTGAGTTGCAGCTCGTCAGGCGACATGCTGGTGAAGGTGGTGGTGGAGGGAGGAAGGCGTGGTGGTGATGACTACAAACACATGCTGATTCTTCCCCTGATTTCGCATTTCATTCTTCCTTTTTTTTTTTTTTCATCTTCACAAATTAACGGATAGGTTCTGAAGTACGTGCTGATAAACTTCCGCTGATTTCGCATTTCATTCCTTCTTTATTTATTTATTTTTTCTATCTCCACAAATTAACGGACAGATTCTGAAGTATGTGCTGATAAACTTGAACTTATTTGCACATTTCATTCTTCTTTTTTTCCCTCAAATTAACGGACAGATTCTGAAGCACGAGTATGTGTTGATATATTTTTTCGTGACTTTGCATCTAACTCTTCTTTTTCTCCACAAACTAAAAGGAACAGATTCTGAAGTATGTGGTGATAATAATTTTCTACAAGTCAAAAATTGTTAGCAAGAAGTTTTCAGAATGTTCCCAGCAATTCCTTTTATTTCCATACATTTCCTTTATTTCCATACATTCCCTGTTCTCACTATATATCCTATAAGCACACTAGTCTGGATTTTCTGAAGTCAGAATTTCACATGTTTTTATTGTTTTTAGTCATCGTTTCTTTTAAAGTCATACATATTAGGAAAACAATTAATAATAAAACATTCTGAATTAATCTTAACCAGCGTTAATGCCGCGTCCATCACACCAGTGGTTCCCAACTTTTCCTGTGTTCATGCACTCTCTCGGGAGACTTTTGAGAAACTCGTGCACCCTCGCGCCAAGGGCGATTAATGATAATAATAATAAAGAAAATAAACATTTAATTTTTTTCTGTAGTTCCAAGACTGAAAATATAGAAATATAACTATTATGGCTCTATAGATACAGAACATAGCTACTCGTCCTAAATAATCGTTATATAGGTACTAAATGTATAATAAAACAAAATGTCACGCCTCAAAACTATGAGGTGTGAGTTGCGTCTGTGTATAATACACTAATATAATACATAAATTTGTAATGCTTTAACCTTAATTCAACTTAATTTCCTACATGACATGCAATTTTCTCCATAAAACATCTTTTCGTACTGTGCACTCACATACACATTGGCCATGTCGTGTACCCTTCCAAGTACCCGTCTATGTACGCCGCTATTTCCAGGTATCATTTGAAAAAATCATGAACCCTGGGATGCACCATTCGCCCAGCTTGACTATCGCTATTCTATACAATTACTAGTATTTATTCTTACTGCCATTCTTACAGACAAGCCCTGGACACCCCTCGAATAGCTTCCAACGACACAGACCACACACACCACACACACCACACACACACACCACACACAGACAACACCACCAGATCACACAGGCCACACAGACCACACAGACCTCTCGGTGCAGGGTAGGTGGTCGTCGCGGGGCCTTCGTGGTCAGTGAAGTCAAACAAGCACGGCCCTGTATTTGTGTCGCAGGAGACGCGGGGCTGAGGAGGTGAGGCTGTAGTTTATTTTCCAACGAGTTTATGGTGTTACAGAGCAAGAGTGTGGAGTGCGGGGTTCGTCTACTCTCTCTCTCTCTCTCTCTCTAGACAGGGCTGACACAGAAATGGTAATATCCCTTCTCGTCGAATTTTCATGACGTATTTCCATTTCATTTATTTATTTATTTATTTATTCATTTATCTTTGTATTTTATTTATAGAGCTAGGAGTGTCAAGTTTCATCTACTCTCCAGGCAGTAAAATATAATTATTGTATTCATCCTTAGCTAATTTTTTATTACGCATTTCTACTTTATTTATCTCCTTTTACTTTATTCATTCATCTATTCATTTACACAGTAAGAGTGGCGTGCATGGATTTGTTTACTCTCTCGGGGCAGGACTGGCGCAGAGATGGTAAAATATAATTGTCTCTATCCTCATTCATGATCAGTTTTCGCAAAGGAGCACTCCACTAACAAGATCCAAGCTTTCTTTCGTAACAGCAACACTTGAGACGTGTGACGGGGTTGCTCAGCCCCGAACACTTGGAGGCATTCGGCACAGTCAACTCGTACTTAAAGTCGGTATTTGAACAAGTGAGGAGTCTAATAATTAAAAAACATAGGCCTGCGAGTGCAATATTTACCAACATAATATACATTTTTTTCATCCTGTCTAATCGTGGTGAGAGATTCTTCTGCATAATATTTGCCCCGCACATCAAAATATCATCCTTAAGTGCTTCAGAACGCCTCGCCTTCATAATAACCCTGTGTTCTGTCTGGTATTACAGAGTGAGCACAGCGTAATAGAGTTTAGTGAATATAACGCTGTAAAAATCTGAAAAAAATAATATTGACAGCATCTCCCGTGAAACATGTGTCCTCTGAAACATGATTTGTAGGTTACGGTTTAGAAGACACACACATATAATTAGTTTAGTTTAAAAAAATGGTAGATATAAAAGTGAATGAAAAAAAGAAAGAAAAAAAGAAAAATACGCAAAAAAAAAATGCGTGTTTCAATCAATCCTCTGCAACATAATTTGAAAGTCACAGTTTTGAGGATATATATCTTAATTAGTTTGGTTTACTTCACTCCTCCTCCTGTGGCCGGCTCAGTGGAGGAGCACATCGTCCCTGCACAGACAGCAAGGCACGATGATATAACCTAAGTCACTCATATATGAAACTCGTCCCCTTCCTTACCTCTCAGCTGGCTATGAAAATTAAGATGCATAATGAGAGTTAAATGGAAGGTGTGTTTCTTATACGTAAATTACTGCTGATATATTTGTTACGTATGACAAAGCGTTTATAAATATTTCTTCTTGTTATTATTTATTTTATTTATTTATTTGTTTATTTTCATTTTCTTTTTTTACTTCAGAACGCGATAAAATATTTTCCTCGAGTCTTTCTCTCCTTTATTCTTTTTTTTTTTTTTTTTCCAGGTAAATCGATGCACTTAAGCCAAACAATTTATGAAGAGTGATAGGGACGGGCGCGGGAGACCAGACTTCAAAAGGTTTCAGGTGGAAAATGAAGAAGATTAATGACCTTTTTTTAATGTTTTCTTTCTCAGAAGCAAGTCCAGCAATTAATCAAACAAAATTTCCCTGACGCAGCATAACAGCAAAACTATGAAAAAAAATAGCAATAGTAATTTTTTTCTTCAAGTAACGAGTGATAGGAGCCCTCAAAATAAATATTCACTTAGAACTACTACTACTACTACTACTACTACTACTACTACTACTACTACTACTACTACTACTACTACTGATGCTGCTATTTTTTCTCTTCCTTTTTTATATATATTCCTTTCCAACTTCTTTCTCTTCATTATCTCCCTTATCTCCTCTCCATCCGCAAGATTACTAAAGGAACAGTGAAAGAAGTGAGGAGGAGGAGGAGGAGGAGGAGGAGGTTAAGTTAAGCAAGTGTGTGTGTGTGTGTGTGTGTGCTTGTGGCTAAGAGAGAGAGAGAGAGAGAGAGAGAGAGAGAGAGAGAGAGAGAGAGAGAGAGAGAGAGAGAGACGGACGGGGGGGGTCAGCTATAAGGAGGTGACGATGGCAGTGTTGCGAGAGTGTAAGCGCAACACCCCCAAAAATAGCAACACAAAACATACACGGAGACAGACAGACAGACACACGCGAAGAGCCGAACACATAAACACAAACAGACGTACACACACACACACACACAAAAAAATCTATATATATACACTGAAGAATGTTAAAAAGAGAGGGATAGAGAGAGAGAAAAAAAGATAAATAAAAAAAGCGGGGGAAATGATGATGCCGGGAATAAAAATGAGGCTAAGAAGGAAGATGATAAGATGATAAACACCGAAGGATAGTTTACACGAAGCCTGCGTTTGGATACGAAAGTCAAGGATAACTGCCGCCAACATACTTAGGAGTGAAAAAAGAAAAAAAAAAATAATAATAAATAAATAAATAAAAATAAATAAATAAAAAAACGAAAAAAGTGGTGGAAGAGATTTTTTTTATCTTCATTTTTCTTTATTTTTTCACTCGCATGAGGTGAAGAAAATCATCGCATAAACCATACTAACAGACCCGCTTATTTTGACTCCAAGGAAAAATTTTTCGATCTTCCCTTTTTTCTCAAAGAAGTTAGTTTTTAAATGAGGAAGCTGAAAAAACGTAAATGAAGGTGCTTGCGTGCATGTGTGTATATGTGTGTGTGTGTGTGTGTGTGTGTGTGTGTGTGTGTGTGTGTGTGTGTGTGTGTGTGTGTGTGTGTGTGTGTGTGTGTGTGTGTGGGCGCGCGCTTCAGTGTTAGGTCTGTTATCAAGGCATCAAAAATTCGTAATAGCCTCACGTCTGAGTTCACGCAGCCAACACCCACACAGGCGCCCACATTCCTCCCCACACCCTGGAGCGCCACACGGCACCACACCTGTCCAGTGGTACGGAACTGACAAAGAATAAGCTCACATTCCTCGTTTTGATGGAGTAAAGGCTTAAGTAAAATCACTGACTTATCTGCATTAAGTATGACCAATAGAAATTCTGACCAGCCCAACAAGTATTCTGCACAAGCGACGCAAGATGACAGTGTGACGGTAGCCGAGTCTTGCCCAGCTGATGAGAGTTTACGTAGGTCACGCTGTTAGTGTTGTCCATAATCAGAAACGTTCTGGTCTCTTATCTCAGCTATTATGAAAGGCAACAGAGATGGTTTGCCGGGTTCTCACGGGTGTTTCTCCTGTTAATAATGTAGAAATCTTGTTAATTTGCTAACTAGAGCCTTTTGAAATTTGTGAGTGCGCGCAGAAGTGTTTTAGAATACAGTCCTGTATGAGTATCAGGTGAATGTTTGAGTGATTATACTTAGCATGCAGCAAAGACAGGGTCATATGGCACTGGTGAACAATACATGATGCTGTGTGAATGAATAATCCGGAAAATGTCATCGAGCACAATAGCCACTTGCAGACTGGGCAGGTGTACCGAGAGCGACAGTGCCTTGCTGGAAATCCGATGGCGCATGGCAGCCCGCAGGCCAGCTCGTTGCCCGCTGACGGTGTCTCTCTCTGGCAGTCTCTATCACTACCTATCTCTAGCGTCAGTTCGATTAGAAAATGCTTAAGAGCGACTTGCACTCTCCTCAGGCAGGACAGGACGCACGTCACCCCAGCGGTCATCGCCCTCAGTGCTAACCACCGTGTGATGTGTGTATTTTTACTACAAACATTACAGAGAATAGTTTGTAATAACTGAAGCACTGAAGCAACAAAAATAAACACCTGTTAGTTCAAGAAAGTCTTTTATACAAACCTTTCTGTCGTTAGCTTGACTTTCAGCTGAGCACTGAAGGCACTTGGCTGGCCTCTTGACATCGCGCCCCTGTCCATTCAGCAATGAACGAGCACCGTGTGTTATCCAGCGGCTGTGTACATTCGCCGCCACTCAGGCCAGCGGGCAGACACCTGGCGCCGCAGAAGTGGAAGGGTGCAGGGACAAACGCCAACATTCAATTTGCGCCAAGCAAATGATGCAATGCGGTGCCAGTTTCTGATATATACTATTGGGAAGACCTGATATAAGAAATGCATGAACCTAACAGAAAACTGGTTAACTATTTTGGCAGCATAGAAAAGTTTTAATCCTCTGGAACAAAAAGACAAACGATTTTAAGTTTTCATCATTCATGTCTATGTATATCTGGTCAGAGATTTTTTTTTCAATAGCACATCTACCGGTGACAGCGTGCGACTGATGGCAGTTTGTCCTGGAATCAAGGTCACTGTACTGCTCAGGATGGCACAAGGATCTCACTCAAGGGTACACAAGTACTCTCACACCCACAGGGAATGTTGAATTGATACACAAGTTGTCCCGAAACGATTTTTTTCTTATCTCGAATGCAAACCCATGCAAATGAGTCTATACACTTTTATTTTAAGGCGGCTAACATGGATGCAACGGAGAAATCTGACTGACCGATTAAAAAAAAAAAAAATCAGCCAAGGTCACACGTTACCAAGGCGGCTGAGGGAAGGCGAAGCAAAGGTAGAAGAAAACTCTCGGGAGGGAGACACGATTCGTATTCACTTTTCATCACCCTTTCTCTCCCAGACCTGTTGACTGCGTACTTATCATCACCCCAGACTAACATACGCTTTTCGCTCCCCACCCCGCCCCTCCCCTCCCGCCCTCCACTCCCCGGCCACTCTCCACCTCCACGCTGACGAAGACCGGAGCTTGGTGGTGGTGGTGGTAGTGAAGGCTGCGAGTAGTGGTGATGACAGAAATAGATGAAAGTGGTATTAGTGGTGCTGATAATAATGATACTCTTTGTAGTGATGAATATGGCGGTAATGGTGGTGAGGTGCTGGCAGTGATGGTGGTAGTGTTAGTGGTATTAGTGGTAGTGAATTCTATAGAGAGAAAATGACCGTGAGTTATTAGAGGTGATTGTAATGAAAAGTGTTTAGGAGCAAAAGCAAGAAGCGTTATCCTCGCCACCCATCAAGAAGTACCTCATAGTGCTGCTAAATAAATCTTTCCTCCTTCCCCTACTTCCTATGTCCCTTCTTTCCCCATCCCTCTCCTTCCCCAGTATCCCTCCTCCTCCTCCTCCTCCTCCTCCTCCTCCCCCTCCTCCTCCGGCGTCGACGAAGTTCTGACATACATAAACAAACCTTTACTCTTCCTCCAGCATCCCATTCCCTCCTTCTCCCCTCCTCTCCCTTCCTCTCCCTTCTCCCTTCCGCCCTACTACCTCTCCCTTCTCCCATCTCTCCCTCCACTCCCTCTCCTGCTCATCTGTCGATGTTATTGGTGGTGGTGGTGGTGGTGGTGGTGGAGGTGGTGGAGGTGGGGGACGAGGAGGATGGACAGATAGGGTGTAGGCAAGAGATGGTGTGAAGTGAAACGAGTATAATAGGTTACGATATAGTGGTGATAAAAACAACTGCAAGAGATAAGGAGCAAAGATGATAATGATGAGGACAGTAAATAATAATAACAGTGATTACAACAACAATAACAACAACAGCAACAATAATAATAATGATAGTAAAGTTTGATTACATTACTTGACACAACGAGAAAACATTATAATCTAATCTCTCTCTCTCTCTCTCTCTCTCTCTCTCTCTCTCTCTCTCTCTCTCTCTCTCTCTCTCTCTCTCTCTCTCCACACACACACCTTCAGTGCCCCAGGTGGCCCTAATTCTTGGCACTTTCCTCCTTTCCTCTATCCTTACCTTCCTCTTTCCAATGGCACCGAACTCTCTCTCTCTCTCTCTCTCTCTCTCTCTCTCTCTCTCTCTCTCTCTCTCTCTCTCTCTCTCTCTCTCTCTCCCATGTGGTGTCCTTCTGTTGGCACTTAGGAGGCTCTGGGTGCCAAAGAGAAGGGAAAATCGTGCCAAAGCTGAAGCGAGTCATTTTTCCTCTTTGCTTTGAAAGGAAAGAACATTTTCTCTCATTCTTCGTCTTCATTTTTTAACATTTTACAGAGGGGAAAAATATCGCGAAGAGAAATTTGATCTTTTCTTTTTTTCTTTTCTTGTTTTTTTTTTCTATACTGTCATCTTTTTTTTTTTTTAATAGATTGTTGGTGTTTGTTCGTTTTGGTTTAGTTTGCTGTTTGTTTATTTATTTATTTATTTTTTTTTTAGTTCGGGAAAGGAGGATGGAAACTGTTGTATATAATTATGGATTCTTGTCGAGGCTAGACTTGGAAGAAACAAAGAGACACGAATCAAAACAAGAGACATTACAGTAAACAGAAACAACAACAACAACAACAGCATCAACAACAACAACAACAACAACAACAACAACAACAACAACAACAACAACAACAACAACAACAACATCACCATCATCATCAACAACAACAACAACAACAACAACAACAACAACAATAACAGCAACGATAACACACACACACACACACACACACACACACACACACACACACACACACACACAGAGGAGGGCAGGAATGCTGGTCTTCTGTTCCTCCGGTGTTAGTGTACACGGCAGAGAAACACTTTAAATGAATCCCATGCTTATAGTCTACTAGCATTACTATTATCATCAATGTGGTGGTGACTGATTGAACATAAACCTAAAACATTTTCTAAAGTCAAATCAAATGCAACGGTTAAATTCAACAAAGAACATAATTGTTAATCTTCTGCCAATCTAACTTATCGCTCTGTACAAACAAAACCTTGGGACAGGCAACCTTTTTGATACTTCTGATATGTTTTTTACTGTAAGGAAGGAGTACAGTACAACCATGTAAATAACGAGGTAACCTATATGGAAACTGTACAACTATGGTCCACTTTCTTAACGCTTTGGGACTTCACTAGGTTTAAAGACCACGGCAATGATAGGTTGTTGGAAAAGTGAAGATGAAGTCCTGAAATCTTTAAGAATACGAATCTATATATGGTCATTTACGTAGAGGGTTCACAGTACCCCTATTATTATATTATTATTATTATTATTATTATTATTATTATTACTGTTATCACTATTACTATTACTCATTTATTATTCTTTTATGTATTTATTTTTTCTTCTTTTTCTTAGTTTAGTTTAATCCAATCCTCCTTCAGTGGGCAGCTCAGAGGAGACGTGCTTGGGTCACGGTGGGAAGGGTCGGGAGGTCGCGCCTCTCTCACGCCACCAGTACAGGTTCTCAAGAGGATGCGGCACTCTGGCGGGACTCGCTGCCCTGTTTGCTCGCCAGAAGATTGTGGGCTCGGTATAGCGGCTCACGGCAGTTCCTTAGTGTGGTGGGTCTTGGTCTCTTGTCATCCTTGTTGTCGCCGTCTCAATGTAGTGTTGTGATTTTGTTAGTCTGTGGTGTACTGTGGTCTGTTTCTTCTGCTACTCCTGCTTCTCCTTCTCCTCCTCCTTCTCCTGCCTTCTTCTTGTTTCTCTTTTTTTTCTTTTTCTTTTACTTTCTTTTTTTTCATCTAATTTCTCCTCCTTCTCCTCCTCCTCCTCTTCTTCTTCTTCTTCTCCTCTTATCCCTTCCCCTTCTCATCTTCATTCCTCTTTTTTTTTCTTTTCTCTCACTTTCTTCCTTCCTTTCTTCATCTTTCTCTTTTTCTTCTCCTCCTCCTCCTCTTCTCCCTCCCCCTCGTCATCCTTCTTCCTTCGTCCACCGAGTACCTTCTTCCTCTCCTGTCTCCCTCTCACTCTCACAGTACACAGATAAACACATCACACGCCAATTAGTGAGATTTGTTTCTGTTCTGACATCCTCTTATCTTATTTCCACCTTCGCGTTTTGACATTTCTTCTTTTCTTCTTCCTTTCCTTTTTTTTTTACTTTCCTCTTCCTTCTGTAGCCCACTGAGTACATTTCCTACCTCTTTCAGTTTTTTTCTCTCTCTCTTGTTGTTGTTGTTGTTGTTGTTGTTGTTCTAGTTCTTTTCCTCCTTCTCCTCTTCTTCCTTCTTCTTTTTTTTCTTTTTTTCTTGATCTTGTTCTTCTTGTTCTTCTCCTTCTTCTTTTTCTTTTTCTTCTTCTCCTTCTTCTCCTTCTTCCTCTGCTTCTTCTTCTTCCTCTTCTTTTTCTTCTTCCTCTACATCTCCTCCTCCTCCTCCTCCTCCTCCTCCTCCTCCTCCTCCTCCTCCTCCTCCTGTTCCTCTTCCGCCATCACCACCGCCACAAACATCAACACCAAAAACTGACTCGCATTCATTTTTTTTTTCTTTTTCCGTCTTTTATTTTTTTCGTGGCGCCATCAGGTGTGCGGAGGCGTCCAGGTGCCATTAGCGGCGCGGCGCTGACTCCTGACGCCGCCCCGGGGTGTGCCTGACACTCTTCCTTTCCGCCTCTCTCTCTCTCTCTCTCTCTCTCTCTCTCTCTCTCTCTCTCTCCTTCTGTTTCTGTCTCATCGTCCCTTCTCTTTTTTTTCTCTCTTTTTAACGGGAACTGATTTGATTATGTACTTTGCATAAGATGTTTTCTTTTCTGTGTTGTCTGTACGTTCACCTTCCTTCACCTGCCTCGCTTTCCCTACAGTACAACTTCATGCTTCTCCAACTTGTTAACTTTTTTGTCGTGAAGGTGACGAGGCAGAAGAAAATGGGGATAATTATGACGTGACCCACCTGGACTTTACCTGTGTGTTTAGTAAGGTGCCCCGCCAAATGTCCTGGAGGAAGGTTAGGGCTTATGGGAGGTTTGAAAGATATAACTTTATGGATAGGAATGACTGGTGGATGTATTGTAGGTAGGTGTGTTTTAAACGGTGACTGCCAAGTGGAGGCCTGATGGCTTCTCACAGCTTCCGTTACTTGATCATGTCGTTATATTCTTACGGAAAGGCCAGTGGACATAATCTGATGCATATTTTCTCTACTTTAGATCTCTGAGGACCGTAGTATTCTGATTTAGTTTTTATTTATTTTCCTCACATGAATGTAGGCAATGTGTTTTGATGAGTAACTAAATATATTGGTTTTCTTACTATTTCAGCGTATGGTGATTAATTAAGAAGCGTTGGATGATGTTAGTTGTTGGTAATCGATGTTAAATGATACGGAATATGTTTTTAGATATCTATTTTTAAGTTATCATGTTCTCGCTGAATTTGCAAAGTCAACAGAAGCTTAGAAAATAAGGAAAATTTAATAGCAAACAATGGAAGGAAGGAGAGAACGGGTTTATAAAAGGAGATGTGTCATATTAGTTTCCATGTCATTCCTTTATTCATCCTCCTCCTCTTCCTCCCTCCTCCCCCTCCTCCCTCATTTATGAACGTCCCCTCTATTCATTCCACCTTCATACCTCTCCTTACCCCCTCATTCTTCCTCACTCGTTCAGATTAGCTCACTTTCCCTCTCTTGTCCTCTCCTCGTCTCTCGCTCTCCCTCCTTCCTTTCCTCCCTGCCCTGACGGAGCCCTGAGCGAAAAGTTAACCCTCGAAAAGAAAACAAAACATTCGCCGCCCAAGACGAAAGCCAACGAAAGCCTCCCCGCCCGCCGCTTCCCGCCAGCCCCGACAAATTGCCCGCAATCGTTTTTACCCTCAATTTCTTTAGAAAAAGTGAGAGTCGGAGGCGAATTCGTAATGAAAGGCGGCGTGGATGTGCTGCCGCCTCCTCCCACAGCCCTTCGCTCACGCCCAAAATGCTTCGTTCCCCAGCAAAGGGCGTGAGGAGGCCCCGGACCGCCTTCAGGAGGGTGAATGACTGCCGCTCTTCGGGTAATTAGACAGGAAGAAGGACAAAAAAATCTATACTCCAACACATCACCTCCTCGCCTCTGCTGCCGCGCCGAGCCAACAACAACACGCCGGCGGATCATCTGGGAGCAGGAATGACTAAACCAACAATAACAAGAACAGATTCCCTCTCTTCCTCCCTCCCTCCATCCCTCCCTCTGCCTCTCCTTCTCTCTCCTTTCAACTCAGCAAGACATCAGGAGCAGCATCGGGAGAAGGAAGAGGAGGAGGAGGAGGAAAGGAAGGAAGTGAAAGAAGAAGGAAAAAGGAAAGAAAGCAGTCAGGTAGTCGGAAAAGAGAGCTACAATAGAGTATACCTAGACAGCCAATAGAAACCTTCCCACCGCTCCTCGTCTTTCTTCCCATTGGTCGCCGCCCTCCGCAGCGCCCCCACCCGCCGCCCGCCGCCCGCCTCCCTTCGTCAGCCTCGATTCGGGAGTCTTGCCGCGGCTGCCTGATGAGGGGAGGCGCACGAGAGGGTCCTTGAAACCTATTCTCTAAGCGAGTTTCAGGAAAAGATTCTTACAAAGGAACCGACGACTTCCACTTGTCCAGAATGACGAGGCGAGGGAGGAGGAGGAGGAGGAGGAGGAGGAGGAGGAGGAGGAGGAGGAGGGAGGAAAAGGAGGATGTGGAGGAGGGAGGAAAGAGATAGAGTCTGTGCATGTCAGGGATTTAGATGAGAGAGATGGAGAGCTGGAAAAGAAGAAAAGAAGAGCAGAGAGTATGTTGAGCTCAGAGAGAGAGAGAGAGAGAGAGAGAGAGAGAGAGAGAGAGAGAGAGAGAGAGAGAGAGAGAGAGGGAGAGAGTATCTGTTGACAAAGAAAAGGGTAAATGCCATGCTTGATGGATAGGGAGGATTAACAATAAAGGGAATAAAAGCAGATGGAAAAAAAGAAAAGAAAAGAAAAGAAAAATTAAAACTGAAGTAGAAGAAAATGTGCTAAAGGGTACAGTAGCGATAGTAGTAGTAGTAGTAGTAGTAGTAGTAGTAGTAACAGCAGCATTAGTAGTAAAAGACGAAGAAGGAGAGGAAGAAGAAGAAGAAGATGATGATGATGATGATGATGGTAGTAAAAAAGAAATGAAAAAACAGGGAACACCAAAAGGGAATGAGGAGATGGAGGAGAAGGAGAAGGAAAAGGAGGAGGAGGAGGAGGAGGAGGAGGAGGAGGACGAAGAGGACGAGACGATGGAGCAAGTGGATGAGGGAGAGTTTCTTCCAACCTACGTAACATGTCCTCTCTCTCTCTCTCTCTCTCTCTCTCTCTCTCTCTCTCTCTCTCTCTCTCTCTCTCTCTCTCTCTCTCTCGCTCTCTCTCTCCTACTTTCATATGCATATACACACACAAAACCACAACACTGCATCTCCTTGTACACCACTTCACTCTCACTCATTGGATCACTCACTCACTCACTCACGCACCCTCAGCTCCGACACACACACAAACACACACACACACACACACACAAGTTGATTTCTTAAAAGCTGAGGAGAGGAGCACTTCGCAAGAGAGAGAGAGAGAGAGAGAGAGAGAGACGTGGACAAGGCGCTCGTTTTTGAGGTGGGAAGTAAACCTATTTCTGTCCAGGCGTCTTCATGTTGTTGTGTTTACGGCTCGTCGCTAAGGTAGACTCTTCTCCGCCCTAAGTGGCACACGGACAGACACGCGGGCTGCCGGGGCGGGTGGTCAGGCAGGCGGGCAGCGGCGGATGAGGCGGGAAGGCAAGGGAAGGTAATATGGATCAACAAATATAGGTTCATGTAGTCATGTTCTCAGACGCTTTGCTCTCCCACCATGACTATTTTTCAAGGCCACAGAGATGATTAGCAAGGTTCTCAAGTGTTTTTTTTTTCCAGTTAATAATGAAGAAATAGCGTGAATCCGTCGCTAGAACCTTTAAAAACACCCTTAAAAACCCGAGTAACTTCTTTTAAAGCCTTTGGGAAGCAGTGGAGGTGCGGCAATGAAGTGTTTCATAATGTGGTTCGTAAGCTCGTGTTCTCGAATGCTTTGCTGTCTCACCAGGACTGTTTTCAAAGACTAGTGGAGGTGTTCTTTCTACTCTAATAATAAAATAATAGAAACGTAAATAAAGGGTGAAAATCAACTCTTTCTTGTTTTTTTTTTTTTTTTTCCTTGTGTCCTCGCAAACATTTTTCTTACAGTGCTCTAAATAGTAAAAAAAAAAGACAAGAAAAGGAAGAAGAGATAACCCCAACAGTAAAAGGGTTCATGGAAATAGGTACCGTTGTGAATGTACACACGTCATGATGTTTTTTGTACCTCATGTATGGAAGACAAAACACTTACACAATAACTCCAAGATTTAACATCACTGCACCACAAAAATACCTTGAAAAGCTTCCCAAACCTCAGCCTATAAGAAATTACCTGTGTTCTGAGAGAGAGAGAGAGAGAGAGAGAGAGAGAGAGAGAGAGAGAGAGAGAGTAGTGTTTCCCAGGCAGGAGGCAGGAAAGTAGGTAAACAGAAAGGCATAAAAAAAGAAAAAGAAAAGATACAAGTAGATAAGGAGATTGGTTTTCATCTTATTACACTCCTGTTCCTTCTGTTGCTGTTATTAATGCAAGTTGCTGTTAACTATCACTGCTATTTGACGCACCGCTCCTTAATCACAAACCACTAAGAGACGTTTGTTGTTCCACAGCCATCTTTAAACATCGTGCTAACAAGAGACTAGAAAATCTGCTCTTCCTTTCTCGTTTCTTTCTTGTAGATTCCTGCAAAGATTATGTTGTGATTTGTAGCATGTCGTATTTAATGAGTTAATACTTGCGCTACTTCAAATGTTTTTTTTTTTTTTTTTGTTTACTCGACATTTTTCTTTTTACAAATAACACCTATACATGAATTATTATTGTTGTTTGAAGTCTCGTCTTGTCTTATTTTGTTTCTTCTGGACTCGTCTTTGTATTGTGTGTGTGTGTGTGTGTGTGTGTGTGTGTGTGTGTGTGTGTCGGTCGTTTGTCTGGCGGCGGGAAGGTGTCTTATGAAACATTTGTGTTGAGATAAAAAGGAAATGAAAACAAAACGTGTGTCTCTCTAATATCATTATGAGGGATGAGAAATAAATCGTTGTCTAGAGCTCTCCCTCTCTCTCTCTCTCTCTCTCTCTCTCTCTCTCTCTCTCACACACACACACACGCACATTACAGGTTGATAACGTGATTTCATTATGTGTCCTAATCGCACCACGCTCGTCCCAGGCCAGGTAAATCCCTCAATTGCCAGCTGCCAGGTGGAGGTGCGCCGCTAAGACACCTGCCAATTAGCCAAGGTGCGGCCAGGTGAGGATAAGGTGAGGCGATGGAGGGGGGAAGGGGACGGGATCAAATCTATTCTATTATCACCCCGCTTCACCCCGTCGTCCCCCCAGTTACCCCCTCCCTTCTCCCTCACGCCCGCATTTACACCACCCCAAATCCTCTCTGTCGCCTTCACTTCCATCTTCGCTCCCTCTCTCTGCCTCCTCCTCCTCCTCCTCCTCCTCCTCCTCCTCCTCCTCCTCCTCCTCCTCCTCCTTCACTCCCTGCCCAGCCCTCAAGACTCAGGGTCATGCACAATGATTTTGTTCATGATTGCAAAAATATACAGCTTGTGAGTTGTTGTTATTATTATTATTATTATTATTATTATTATTATTATTATTATTATTATTGCTGTTGTTGTTGTTGTTGTTGTTGTTGTTGTTGTTCGAAGTAGCAAAAACAGTAGTAGTGGTGGTGATGGTAGTAGTAGTAGTAGTAGTAGTAGTAGTAGTAGTAGTAGTAGCAGCAGTAAGAAGAAGAACAAGAAGAACAAGAACAAGGAAAAAAGGAGAAGAAAACAACAACAACAACAACAACAACACCACTACCACCACGACCACCACCACGACCACCACCACGACGACCACCACCACCACCACCACCACCCTCAGTAAACAACTCTAAAGCAACTTACTTTAAAC
>NC_087165.1:21176011-21178511 GCF_035594125.1 Scylla paramamosain
CGTGCAACGATTTGTGTGGACAGCGACGTGCGGCGAGGCGACGGTGGGACCATCTGCCAGATTAAAACTCCTCTGTCGCCGTCACTGCTGCCACTGTCCTCGCCACCACCACAGCCGCCGCCCCGTGCCCTCCTCCTCCTCCACCACCTCCACTTCCTCCACCTGCCCATGCCGCCACCTGCTGTCTCCGCGTGTGATTCTCCTCTCCTTCATCGTTTTAGTCACCATCCTCCTCCTCCTCCTCCTCCTCCTCCTCCTCCTCCTCCTCCTCCTCCTCGTTGTTGTTGTTTTTCTGTTCCTTCTCCTTCTCTTCCTCTCCTTTTTCCATGCAACTGATAAAATTGCTATTCTTCTTAATAATAATAATAATAATAATAATAATAATAATAATAATAATAATAATAATAATAAGGGCACCTCCACCACCATCACCACCACCAAAAACAACAACAACAACGATGATGACGATAATGATGATGATGATGATAATAATAATAATAATCATAAATTATTACTATTATTATTATTATTATTATTGTTATTATTATTACAATTATTATCATCATTATTATATTTAGAAAAAACCTTAACCTTTCTCCTCCCGCTCCTGCTTCTCTTCTTCTCTTTCTTCTTCCTCCTCCTCCTCCTCCTACCATTTCTACTCTTCCTCCATTATCACAGACACCATTACTCCTCTGCCCCCTCCTCACCATCTACCAACATATATTACAATCTCCCTACCTCCTCCTCCTCCCCCCTCCTCCTCCTCCTCCTCCTCCTCCTCCTCCTTCATCATCGCTACTTATCTACTGTCTCCTCACACTCCCTCCTCCTCCTCCACTGCCGCCATTATCACCTCACTGGCCCCCTCCCCACCTCCTCCAACACCCCGCTCCCCCTGTCTTGCTACTCTTCCTCATTCCTCCACCATGCACCACCACCCCTGCCTCTCGTCATCACCATTAACACCACCATCACCATCATCATCACCATGGGAACTTTGACTAGTAAGAATTCAGCCTGTTTTTTTTTTTCTTTTTTTTTTTGCCTAATTACTGTACCTGTATCTGTCACCACCACCACCACCACCACCACTATCATCACCATCATCATCATCATCACATTCCTCACTAATAAAGTAAACAAAATCACAATTAAAGTCACCACCATTCTTGTCGCCACCACGCCCCAAACCTGTCACCTACCCACACACCCACGCGGCCCTGGCAGGTGTGTGGGCGGCAGGTATCAGCAGGTGTGCGTGTCCTGCCTTAATTGGTCGCGGATGCATCACATGGACAAATTTCCACCTTGTGAATCGTTTTTATTCATCTATGTACACGTTAGGACCACTGAGGCTTCCTGTACACTGTGGTGGTGGTGATGGTGGTGGTGATGATAGAAAGATATCAGTAGTCGAGGTTAGATGTAAGACCAATATTCTAAAGCACTTATCCCACGGACCTCCACTACTTTCAAAACGCTCTACAGTTAAAATTAGATAGGTTTTTAAAGGTGTTTCTATAATTCTAGTGACATATTAACAAGATTCCTACATTACTAACAGGAGAAACACTCGTGAGAACCCAGCTGATCATCTCTGTGGCCTCTGAAAATAGTCAAGGTGAAAGAGCAGAGGGTTTTTGAATAAGGATAATGAAGGGAGTAAGGAGTAGCAGATACCTGGTTAAGCTGGAGGTGGGTGTAGGCAGCAGGGAGTGAGGTGGAGGAGTGGAGGGTGTGAAGGGAGGGGAGGGGGTCGGGGTAAGATGGATGTGTTAAGGGTAATGAAGATTGTGTCACTGCGGTGGTGGGTGGTGGCTGGTGGTGGAGGTGGTGGTGGTGGTGGTGGAATGGATAGCATAGAGGTGGTGGTGGTGGGGGTTGGGGAAGGTGTGGTAGTGTGGTAGTATATGCCAGATGGTGGATTACAGTGTGTGTGTGTGTGTGTGTGTGTGTGTGTGTGTGTGTGTGTGTGTGTGTGTGTGTGTGTTTTCAAGAACTATTAAGCATTTCAGTTGAGGAATGGGAGAAAAATTGGATGCAGTACTAAAGAATATGACAAAATTATGCAAGAAAGAAAGAGAGAAAGAAAGAAAAAAAGAAACTTCATATCTAAGTTTATTGTCCTGCTTTTCATCATTTCCTCGTCCATCATTCTGGCTTTGCACAAAACTCAGGAGCTTTGGCAATGTAACACCGTGTAGATTGTACATTTCATTCAGTAAGACATATCGAGAATACCACTAACGTTAAATAAACAATACGAGCAGAAACGCAACGCACTCCTATTTAAAAAGTCTCCATCATTGCGAAGAACAACAAACATCTCACGTTTGGGAATAACAATGAAAAAAAAAGTGAAAGAAAAACACAAACATAATCAAAAAGAGAAAGAAGATAAAGAACAAACATCAAAAAAACTCTAATAACCTGATCCATACGTCAATTGCAATCCTAACTGACTAACCAACCAGCCAATCACCAACCAGTCAAACAA
>NC_087165.1:21183511-21203511 GCF_035594125.1 Scylla paramamosain
CTTGTCTCTCTCCCTGTGGTTTTAGTTTAGTTTATGTTCTCACACCTTGTTCTCTAGCCTCTAATTACTTGAGTTCCCCCCTTTCCCTCGTTTTCCGATTTCTTTCCTTACTTTTTTTTCATTTTTTTTTTCGTTGCTATTTCTCTCTCTCTCTCTCTCTCTCTCTCTCTCTCTCTCTCTCTCTCTCTCTCTCTCTCTCTCTCTCTCTGTCTCTCTCTCATTCATAATATTTCTTTCACTTCTTCCTCTTTTCGTTAAACAAGTCCATAACATTCTCCTTCTCCCTTCCTTCCTTCCTTCCTTCTTTCATCATAATATTCTTAAAAGCTTAATATCTCTCCTTCCTTCCCCTCTCTCCTTCCTTCCTTTTCTCATTACTTTCCTTCGACTCTTCCTTCTGATTCCCTCATCAACTGGCGTCTTCCCTCCCTCTCTTCCTCCTTCAATTCCTCCCTCTCTCCATCCCTCCCTCCTCTCGTTTCCTCTTTTCTCCACTTCCTCTTTCCCTGCTCGTGTTTATTAGTTTGGTCTCTCCCTCACTCATCATTATGTCGAACGGTCTGACTGACTGACTATCTGTCTATCTGTCTGTCTGTTTGTCTGTCTGCTTTTTTATCTATCCATCTGTCTATCTGTTTATTTGTGTACCTAATGGTTTATCTGTTTATTCATCTATCTATTTATCTATCTACCTATCTATTCATCTATCTATTTACTTATCTTTCTATATGTATTTAGCTGTGTCTATTCATCTATTTATCTATCAAGAAAGACTGGCCACCAATTTATCTATCAGCTACTAAACCGATATTGCAATCAAGTGAAATGGACACACACACACACACACACACACACACACACACACACACACACACACAGATGAAGCTTCGAAAACTTATCTCGACACAAGTGTTAAAACCTCTTGAGTGACTGACTGCTACTCAGAACCCTCCTTCCTTCCTCTCTTTCCTCCTTCCCTCCATCCCGCGTCCCTCCTCCCCCCTCAGTAGCCGGAAGCCGCAACCGTGACCTCGGCTTCCTCAGTGACCCCGGCGTGACCAGCGGCTGATGACAAGTGCAGCGCCCGTGTCATCCCGCACAAGGGTCAGGTCAAAGGCGGGTCACGAAGGGGTCAAAGCTTGTTTAAAGGAGGGACAAAAGGATCAGATTCCCTTTTGAATGATTTTTAATGGTTTCAGATTCCTCTCGCGGTCTTTTCTCCTCTTTTGTTTTCTCTTGTACCTCTATACATTTACTTTCTTCTTTCCGCTCTTCAGGTCTATCTACTTATTCTATCCTGAACTACTTTGGTTTATATTTGTTTTTTTCTTTATCATTCCTACAATATACGCTATCGTGTGGAGAGTGAAGAGATGGACTTATTATTACTATCAATAATAGCGCCACAGTGGTTAAGACTACTGACAATCGTAATAATTAACAATGTGTAAGTCATCTTTCAAATGCCGCTTCATTATACACACACACACACGCACACACATAATACTAACACCCAAGGTTCCTCCCCACAAAGCTACAAATCCCACATCGTTACCAGCGCCTGTGCCTCTCATTACCCTTCCCAGTACAGCAAGGCGGGAGGAGGGCGGAGTGAGTGCTGGTGGGTGCTACTGCCAACACCACTACGAGAACCTACCTGACAATACTGCACTGTCAGGTAGCACGTACGACCACTGCTACAACTGGTACTTACTCCCCGCGTATGACGACCACCACTACTACTACTGCTGCTACTGTCCGCTGCCACTAGATTGTATGGTGTGTGAATGATGTTTTTCTATGCCAAGTCTTCGGTATAATGCCCCCACAGTAGACAAAAGGCCTGTGATCTAGAACATTAACAACAACAACAACAACTACTGCTGCTGCTACTTCCCTGACTTCACCACCACAGATGACATTACCACATCCAGTCAAGGCTTCCTCCGCACTATGCTTAGTAACCACGCTAAACGACCATTACCACCACCATCACCATTACCACAGCACACAACATTACGATCCATACCACTGTTTCTCTTATTACTGTTGCTGCTCTTACTACCATTACTACTATTACTTATATTACACTATCTCTCCCTCTGCAACATACAAAACTATGCTATGCTAAACGACCATTACTACCACCACCACTACCATCACCGAATAGAATTACTATCCATACTACTACTACTACTACTACTACCATCATTCCCAGCGCACCACACAAAACTATGCTAAGTAACCACGCCAGACGACCATTACCACCACCACTACTACCACACCACCACCACCACCACCACCACCATCAACACACCACTATTCACACCACCACCAGGACATTCCCAGCACACGCTCACCACCAGCACCACCACCACAACCAACCCCTGCATCCCCTCACCCTCCCGCCCCTCCCTCCAGGCTCTCCCTCGGGATGATTGCCGGGTGGTAATCGCCTTAGTGACCCAATTAGGCGATTAATCCAAAAATGCACGAGTTACGGAGTCGGCGCAGCAACGGTCGGCGGTGGCAGGGAGCGATTAAAAGCAATCTTATTACAGCCACCAAAATTTTTCTCACACCTTCAATTACGCCTGAAAAAAAAGGATACTGCTCTCTCTCTCTCTCTCTCTCTCTCTCTCTCTCTTCTCTCTCTCTCTCTCTCTCTCCTCTCTCTCTCTCTCTCAATAGTGAATTAAAGACGAACATATACTGAGTGAGGTGGGAATGGTGGTGGTGGTGGTGGTAGTGGTTGTGATGGTGGTGGTGGTGAGGGAGTGACGTTTAGGAATATAATGATGTGATTTGTGGCTCACTAGTGTCTTTGTTTTGTGTTTTGTGTGTTTTTTTTTCAGTTTTCTCTTATTATTATTATTATTATTATTATTATTATTATTATTATTATTATTATTATTGTATTATTATTATTATTCAGTTTATAGTTTTACAGTTATTGTTATTATTTTTTTGTTCGTTTTTTTCATTATTATGCAGTTCATTATTATTATTATTATTATTATTATTATTATTATCATTATTATTATTATTATTATTATCATGCTGTCTTTTTTTTTTTTCACAAGTAATTAATTTCTGTCTACGTCTGAGTTTGGTTTTGTTGCGCCTGTAAACACCGCCACGTGTATCACTGATATAAGATGAAGGTGATGGAGTGAGACTATCACAAAGAAGAAGAAGGAGAAGGAGAAGTTGAAGAAAAAGAAAAAAAAAACAGGAAAAGAAAAAGAAAAGGAAAAAAGAAAAAAGAAAAAAGAAAAAGAAAAGAAAAGTAAAAGATGATGATGATGATATGATGATGATAATGGTGATGACGACAGTGATTAATAATGAACACATACATCATCACAACCACGGCAACGACAACAAATAAAATGAAAAATGAAAACGAGAATAAAAACACGACCCAAACAAATAATAATAATAAAAAAAAACACCACCACCACCACCACCACAACAACAACAACAACAACCACAACACCAGCACCGCCACGTCACAATCTCCACACAACCATATTTTAGCGCAGATTAATACGCGCTCACAACAATCCCCGGTAAAGACAATTCCGAGGACTAATCTGCTCGTTAATCTGGACCCACAAACAGGTAATTGGCCGCGCTACGTGTTGCTAATGAGCCTCGGGAACACCAATTAGCCGCCCGGGGATAAATGAGGACTTTGAAAATTAGACATGAAAAAAAAAAGAAAAAGAAGAAAAATGGCTGACGTAACTCCGTGAAAAATGAAAAAGAAGAGAGAAAAAAGAGGAAAGAGAAGAAAAGAAAGAAAAAAAACAAGCAAACAGGGAAATTTGTTGATTGTATTCTGTTTATGGATTTGTATATGGGAGTGTGTGTGTGTGTGTGTGTGTGTGTGTGTGTAATGTTTCTTTCTCATCATCTCTTCTAGTATGTTGATCTTCCTTCAGCTTCCCCATACGCTAGTGGTCAGCAGGTGAAAAGTAAAAGATTATTTGTCCAGGTAAATGTCCCGTTGTCTGGGAACTAAAAAGACCTGATCGAAAAAAAAAAAAAAAAAAAAAAAATTAGTACCTGTATTCTATCAAGATGTCTTTTTTTTTTCGTCTTGTTTCTTGATATTAAAGTGTCTATTTTCTTTTCCTTTATATCTACTTTTATTTATATTTTCGTGCTCCTTCGTTATTTTCATGCTTCTTTTCTCAGTTTTTTTTTTTTTTTAATCATCTACATATAATCCTAAGACTAATAAAGCAGGAAACAGAATGCAGGAGTCAATCAGTATTCTCAATCTTTCATCCTTTCTAATGGCAAACTTTGGAACTCTGCCTGTTTCTGAATTTCCTCCTTCCTGTGACTTAAACTCCTTCAAGGCGGAGATATCAATACACTTGTCGTAATTTTTGACATCTTTTTCGACTGACCTCTTTTGAGACTTGCATTCTGAGCGGGCCTTTTCTTTCCACAGTTTTTTTTGTTGATCCCGGCCAGAACCACTCATACATTAGAAGATAATAAAGAAATGTGCTAAGAATTGCCGCTTGTTGGCTGCAAATATAGCTTCATGCACCTTCCTTATGCTGTGAACCTTGACGCGGAAAATGTAAATGAATACAAAGGAAAGCCAAACTAAACAGACTACACAGCAAGACAGCAAGACTAGACATAAATGAATATAATAAATAATAACATCTTCCATACCAAATATCTCTAATTCAAGTAAACAATAAGTACTCATTAAACAAGAGACCACCACTCACCACTCCTCACCTCTCACTCTCTCTTTTCCTCACTCACTTCCCCTCCCATCTCTCTCTCTCTCTCTCTCTCTTTTCCCTCTATTTTTTCCCCGAGCCTCGTCCTCTTTTTCCCTTATTCCTGCTGCTATTATAACACATTTGCAAGCGGCCATTTTCCTCCCCCTCAGCCTTTTTTCTCCCAGCTTTCCTGATCCCTGTCGTCTTTCCCCTCAGGCCCATCCATCTGGCCTCACTCTCCTCTCCTTTCCCCTCCCTCTTTCACTCACTCACTCCTTACGTTTAATTCTCTTCCTTCACTCTTTCTTCTCTCCTTCTTCTTCACTTCTCCCCTTCCTCCTTGACCTCCTCCTCTTCTTCGTACTCGTTTTTCCCCTTACTTTTTTACTGGTTCCATTATGAGTCTCTTACCCTCTCTCTCTCTCTCTCTCTCTCTCTCTGTTATCTCTCCCCTCGTTTCCCCTCCTCCCAGAAAAGCGAGACCCTCTGAGACTTTCCCCAAAAAAGCACTCTCCCCTCGGCTACCCATCATGCTCCCTCAGACACCCATGACACACTCTCTCTCTCTCTCTCTCTCTCTCTCTCTCTCTCTCTCTCTCTCTCTCTCTCTCTCTCTCTCTCTCTGCTCCCCCTTAAGCTATCCATTTTTCACCCCATGACGTCTCTCCCCCCTCTCTCCCCTCTTCCTTTCTCTCTCGTAACTCCTCCTCCTCCTCCTCCTCTCGCTCTCTTCCTCCCTTTCTTGCTCGCCTACCTCTCTCTCTCTCTCTCTCTCTCTCTCTCTCTCTCTCTCTCTCTCTCTCTCTCTCTCTCTTGGAACGCCATTTTGTTGCTTTGTTTATTACTTGGGTTATTTATTGTGTTGTTGTCGTTTTTCTTAGTAATTATTGTTTTATTTTGTGTTGTTTCTTGATTTTCACTTTTTTCTTTAAATTTGTATCTTTTTTTTCTTTATAATATCTTCGGGTTCCTTCGCTTTTTGTCATTTTTTTTTTTCCGTTTTCTTCGTTTTCTACATCCTTTCTTCATTGTTGCTATATTGCTATCGTCATTCTTTTTCTTTGTCTCGCTGTTCGCTCTCCACGACTCCTTATGTCTCTATCTCGTTTCCCTCTCTTCTTATTTCAGCCTAATTTTTCCCGCCTGTTTTTTTTTTTTTTTTTTATTTATTCTTCCTTCCACCCTTTTCTTCCTTTGTTTTGTTTTGTTTTGCTCTTTTTTTGTTACTTCCTCCTCCTTCATTTTATTCTTCCTGCATTTCTGTGGTTCTTTATTTTTATCTTCTATGTTTTATTTCCTGATCTATTGCTACTTTCCTTCCTTTCTTTCTTCGTTTTGCAATTCTTTCATTATTTTTTTCCGTATGTAATTGCCCTATACACTTTTTCCCTTTCTAATTTTTCTCCCTTTTCTTCAATCTTTCCTTTCGGTTTCATATTTCCTTCCTTCCTTCCTTCCTTCTTCACGGCCAACCTTCCATTCCATTCCTTAACCTTCTAATGATACCTTGGTGCTCCTTCTCCTCCTTCTGATCCTCCTCTTCTTCTCCCTCTTCCTCCTCTTCCTCTCTTCCCTGTGCTTATCTTCATAAACCACCAGTATGTTCTTCTTCCTCCTTTACCTCCACCTCCTTTATCTCCTGATCCACCTCCTCTTCCTCCTCTTCCTCCTCCTCTTATCCTTCTTCCTCTCCCACCCTCTGAAGCCAACGATCCAAAAGAGCTTAAGCTATACGCCCTTAGAAGGTTCTCCTGACGAAGCACGGGAAGAGGGGAGGCTCCTGAGGGGAAAAATCCGAGCCTCGCGTGACCAGCCAGGGGGATTACGCTGAGGGGAGGCGGGCGGGTGGGGGGATCCAGGGCAGTGAGGGGAACAGGAAGGGGAGAGGGGAAGGTTACGGCTGGTGGTGGTGGTGGTGGTGGTGGTGGTGGTCTGGATGAAGAGAGAGAAGTGGTGAGTAGAGGGACGGAAAGTGGAGGAGAGATTATGGAAGGTGGAGGAGGAGTAGGAGCAGGAGTGGAGGAAAAGGAGGTAAAGAAGAAGGAGGAGCATCTAGCAGGAAAAGAGAAGTGGAGGATGAGAAGTGGAGGAAAAGAAGGAAGAGGAGAAGGAGGAGAAGGATGGAGCTGGAAAGAAAAGAGAAATGGATGCAAAATTATGGACGGGAATTGAAGGAGAGCAAAATTTGGACTGTGCGTGAGAAAATGAGACTGCACTTATTAAAAAGAAAAAAAAAAAGAGCTGAAAAAAAACGAAAACAGTAATAGAAAAAAAATCCAACAATAAAGAAAACAAAAGAAATGCAAAATCAAAGAATACCAGAGAGAGAGAGAGAGAGAGAGAGAGAGAGAGAGAGAGAGAGAGAGAGAGAGAGAGAGAATTTCAAGGCTCACTCCCTCGCTCCCCATTCCCCTATACCAGAACTTAACTATAACTATAAAAAAAAAAAAAAATATAGAGAGATCTCCACTACCTTTCTTCTGATCACTTAATTTACATGATTCGTCTGGAGGAGGAGGAGGAGGAGGAGGAGGAAGAGGAGGAGGGTGAAAGAGGAATTAGGTAGTTAGATAGATGGACTAGTAGGTAGACAGACAGACAGACAGACAGACAAGCGGACTGACAGATAAATAAATAGGCAGACTATCTCTTTGTCGCGTGTGTCTTGATCCGGAATTATCAAGGTGTCTAGTCTCTCTCTCTCTCTCTCTCTCTCTCTCTCTCTCTCTCTCTCTCTCTCTCTCTCTCTCTCTCTCTCTCTCTCTCTCTCTCTCTCTCTCTCTCTCAGTGGTATTTTTTCAGTTTTTCGTTTTCATTTTTGTAGGATATTTTTTTCTTTTTACGTACTAATGTCTACTAGTGTTCTTTTTTTCTTTTTTTTTCTTTTTCTTTTTAATAACTGCAGCATTATTTCCTTGCGCACATTCAAAATCTCACTCTCCCTTCTTAATTTCCGTCAGCCACAATTCTACATCCACTTCAATACAACAATGGCTCTCTTAGTCGCAACATATTCCTCTAACACTTGTATATTTACAGTTCGAATTCTGGCAAACATCAAACTAAGCAACCAGTCCACTGTTCCCTCAGCAGGACCACGCCGGCAGCTTATAGAGGGCTCACTAGTCACCAGGAGAACCAGAGAACACTGCCGGCGCTTTGCTCTCTCACCACGACTATTTCCAGAGGCCAGAGAGATCATTAGCTGAGTTCCCAAGGGCGTTCATCCTGTTAAAAATGTAGAAATCTTGTTAATCTGTTACTAGAGCCATAAAAACGCTCTTAAAAATCTGTGTAATTTCATCAACGTTGAGCCTTTTTGAATGAAGTGGCGGTGCTGCGCAGAAGTGTTTCAGAATACGGCCCTAAGTGTTTAGATTACGGCGGCAGGAAGTGTGTGTAATGGAGAGGACAGGAGTGCGTTAAAATCATAATTACATCGCAAGGACGGACAAGCGCAAACTAAGCCGGAAATTAATGTTAGAACACCCGCACGCATGTACAAGCTTTCACACACACACACACACACACACACACACACACACACGCACGTACAAGAGGGCATTATATATACGTACATTAGTAGGAGCTTAAAAATTAACAACACGCACATGCATTCGATGTTATTAATGTCACGTGTCTCCTGACTTGCGTAGGTTTTGGTGCGGGTCACTGGTTGGGTTAGTGCTGCTCCTCTCAAAAATACGTAAGAGCGAAAGGGAAGATGAAAGAAAACTACAACGCCAACTTATACACGTGGCTATCCCTGTATAATGTATATTTATTTTATTATTTATTTTTTTATGGAGAGAGAGAGAGAGAGAGAGAGAGAGAGAGAGAGAGAGAGAGAGAGAGAGAGAGAGAGAGAGAGAGAGAGAGAGAGAGAGAGAGAGAAATATGTGGGGTTGATCGAAAAGAGGAAGCGGAAACAGAAGAGGGTAAAACAGGAAAGGAATAGCAGGAGGAGGAGGAGGAGAAGGAGGAGGTCTCTGGTCAAGGGTAACGAAAAAGCTAAAAAAAAAAAATAAATAAATAAAATAAATACAATAAATAAATAAATAAATAAATAAAGGTCCACTGCAGATGCCTTTCCCTGGAGATGAAAGTTCAAAATGATACCCAAAACTAAGAGAAATATCTGAAAAAATTACCTCCCTTTTTGAAATAGTTAAGTCATACGTAGGAGGAAATACAGAAGCAGTTAGTGAGTTTCAGAGTTTAATGGTAAATGATTTTGCCCAACTATCATTCCCATCCTCGCCTTGCTTCAACAACCCTTTCAGCGCCAGAGACACTTGCCAAGCTTCACAGAATCACCTATTATTGATTAGGAAAGAAGTAAATAATAATGCTAGTTGATAAGTAGCTAGAGGTGACTGTTAATACCTTCAATGCAACAAAATCATCTTAAAAGTTAATATTCTGGAGTGACAGTGAGCTAATGCAGTACTCAAAGGGTTAAAGTTAATATCTGGAGTGACAGTGAGCTAATGCAGTAATCAAAGGGTTAAATTTTCGTATCGACTCTGCATTGACAACCAAACAACTGAGTCTTCTTCTTCTGGTCATGCACTGTTTTGTCCTTTAAAAGATTTACCTGAATTTTACTTAGGTACACTTTTACATCTTCTTCCCCTTCTTTCATTTCCTTTATACTTTTCCATCGCGTAATCATTTTGTTTGTTTACGTCAATTTAACCTTTTTCTTTTTCCTATTGCTATTACATGAATTTATCTTATCTATTTTTAGCACGGACGACTGGCACATGCAATAAACACACACACAAGTTCAACACAAAACAGAATTCATTGAGAGAAACAACAGTACTCACAGACTCCCTCGGCGCTGGGTCAAAAAAAACAGTAGAGGAGGAGGAGGAGCAAGAGGAGGAGGAGGAGGACACAAGTCGTTGATTTGAAGGGTCGCCAAGGGTCACTCCTCCACCTCCTTCAAGAGTCTGGGAAAAAGAAAAGAAAAAAAAAAAAAGAAAAGAGAGCAGAGAAAAATAGGAAAAGTGAAAAAGAAAAGAGAAAAATAAAGCGGATTAGCTGAGTTTTTTTAATTAAATTCAGCAACACCCACACACACACACACACACACACACACACACACACAGACACACACACACACACACACACACACACACACACACACACACACACACACACACACACAGGGGAGAAAAAAAGAATATTTAACGATCACAGTTTTGCTATTTAGATATGAAAATTTACATGAAGACTAACTACTCTATTACGATGAGCAAGTGATAAAATGCCTGAAAAGTGATACGATCTACACTACATTAACATTCTTCTTGTCTTTTTTTTCTTTTTTTTATTTTCATTTTCTTTTTTTTTTTCTGTTTTGTCGTATTCCACTGAACTTCATTTCTTTGTCTTCGTCGAAAAATATACTAAGTGAATGTCTTTTTTTTTTTTTTTACTGTAATTTTCAATGGATAAATAATGTTACTTTCTCTCTCTCTCTCTCTCTCTCTCTCTCTTCTCTCTCTCTCTCTCTCTCTCTCTCTCTCTCTCTCTCTCTCTCTCTCCAGGTCAAGTAATATCATTTTCATTCCAGTGGCAATAATCTCTCTCTCTCTCTCTCTCTCTCTCTCTCTCTCTCTCTCTCTCTCTCTCCAGCCAATAAAATACAACACGCAGAGGATTACGTTTCGAGGACAACCGTGTTTAAATCCTTAGAGGAAAGGAGGGAGAGAGAGGAGAGAGAGAAGGTGGGGGGGAGAAGTGAAGGGGAAGAAGGAAGGGGAGGGGAATGGGCAGGGGGAAATGCGTTAAGAGGGGAGGTGATAGGAATGGAGAGGGGATAAGGACGACAGAGGGGGAAGAGGGGGAAGAAGATTTGGGGAGGGGAGGAAGGAATGAGAGGGGGAAGAGAAGGAGGGAGTAAAGAATGGAAAAGGGAGAAAAGAGAGAGAGAGAAAGATATTACTGGCTGCATAAAGGAGGATAGAGAGTTAGGAGAAGGATTAGAGAGAGAGAGAGAGAGAGAGAGAGAGAGAGAGAGAGAGAGAGAGAGAGAGAGAGAGAGAGAGAGAGAGAGAGAGAGAGAGAGAGAGAGAGAATATGTGGGACTGAATGAAAAGGAGGAAGAGGAAGGAGAAGAGAGTAAAGCAGGAGGAGGAGGAGGAGGAGGAGGAGGAGGAGGAGAAGGAGGGATATCAACACACTAATACAATGAAAAATGAGCTTCCGTGTCCTGCTTCAGTCTCGGTGCTTCAAGTGGAAAAGGTTCACTTGCTTAATGCCGAATTACGACCGACAGTTCCCGGAGCCCTGGCAGCTAGAGGCGCCCCCACCAGGAGTACATGGCCTTTCCCCCCTTCCACAGCCCTCCCTTCCCGTGCCCTTCCCTACCTCTGTCCCTCTCTTCCTTCCACTCAATAACCCTTCACTTCCCTTCCTTTCTCATCCTACCTCCCTCCTCTCAAATTCTTCTTCTTCCTTTCCTCGTTCCAGTCCTTTAGTTCCTATCTGTGACGTCCCTCCCACCTCCCTCCCTTCCTTTCCTTCATTCAATAACCCCTCACTTCCCTTCCATCCTCCTCCTCCTACCTCCTCTGCCTCTAAACTCCTTCTTTTTCTTCTTCTTTCATTCCTTTTTCCAGTAATATTTTCTCCCCGTGGTTCAGTTTCAGTGCACGTGATTCACTCTCACTTCGAAGCCCTCACTCGGTTCCGGTGACGCTTCAAGTTGTGTTCTGAGGATTGATCGTAAGTATAAGTTCCTCACGCCCGCCACGCCCGTCGCCTCGCGCCTCACGCCCACGCCCTTGCTCGCTTGCTGGCTTGTCTGCGTTTGCCTGATCAGTTAACGAGGTGACGGGGATACGCAAGGAAGCTGAAGTGTCTGTCTTCCTTGGCCATATGTGAATGTTGCAGTGTTGATGTCACCTCCACCACTTTCAGCAACTACTACTACTACTACAACTACAACTGTTGCTATCACTCCCACCACACATTCCAGTGCCACTCGCCAACCTTTCCTTTCATTGCGGCTAAGCATGCACTGCCTCCAGCGCCACCACTACCAGCAACTACCACAACTACTACTACCACTACTACTACTACTACAAAAATAAAACCAATGCTCTTTACTACCATATGAACAAGAGGAGCTCCACAACAGCAAATCGTATAATCGCCCTCAGCCTTCCAATCAGACAAAACCTTTGGACTCTGAGGGACAAGGGAGTGGCGTTGGTGGAAACAACACGAGGCAATGCGCTCTTGACCCACCAAGCTAGACAACAGGGAGGAGGAGGAGGAGGAGGAGGAGGACGAGGAGGAGGAAAAAGAAGAAGAAGAAGAAGAGGAAAAAGAAGAAGAAGAAGAAGAAGAAGAAGTGGAGACATAAGAAGAAGAAAAAAGAAGTGGAAGAAGAGGAAGAAGAGAAAGAAGAACAAGAGAAAGATGATGAAGAAGAAGAAGAAGAAGAAGAAGAAGAAGAAGAAGAAGAAGAGAAAGAGAAAGAGAAAGAAGAGAAATAATAATAATAATAATAATAATAATAATAATAATAATAATAATAATAATAATAATAATATTAAGAAGAAGAAGAAGAAGAAGATTATGATGATGATGATGATGATAAGGAAAAAGAATAGAAAAAGAAAAGAAAGAAAAAGAAGAAGAAAGAAGATGGAGGAGGAGGAGGAAGAGGAGGAAGAAAACAAGAAGAAGAGAAGAAGAAGAAAAAAAGAAGAAGAAGAAGAAGAAGAAGAAGAAGAAGAAGAAGAAGAAGAAGAAGGAGGAGGAGAAAAAGAAGAAGGAGAAAAAGAAAAAGGAGAAAAGGAACAAGAAGAAGAACGAAGAAGAAGAAGGAGAAAAAGAAGAAGAAGAAGAACGACAACAACAACAACAACAGATAAAACAAAACGAAAAAGAAAGAAAAGAAAAAAAAACGAAAACGGGAAAAGAAGAACAGAACAGGGAGAAGAACAAGAACAGAAGAAGAAATCCGTACTCTTTATACTGCTGGCGTTAATCCCTCCCTTTACAGTAAGTGAGCCCGGAACAGTGTGTCACGTACTCAGGCCGTCACGATCGCGTCTCCCACACCCCGATGACGCTAAGCCCTGACGGAGTGCGCTGACTGGCATGAACTTTGGAAAGAGAGCAAGATAACTTCAAATAAGCTTCTTACGTTACTAAAACTCGAAGGAAAGACGGTCAGTGGCGATTTTCCGGCTCTGAGTGTACCATTAGACGCGGTGTTAAGATAAATGAGTAGAAAACGTAGATATAGGAAGGAAAACGTAACACAATAGGCGTCAGTTCAGATATAAATGTTAATATTGTATACGGAGATAAGCTAGAGGATAAAAAACAAAATTACCGCTCATAAATAAATAACTATAGCGAGGACAAAATGGTAAACGTAAACAGTAAATAAGTTAGATGATATATAAAGCAATAAAAAAAGAAGTAACGTAATGGATGCCAGTTCTGAAATAAAGGTGAATATTGTACACGGAAATAAGTAAAGACATGTAAAAAAAACTGCCCATTCAAAGAAAAAAAAAAAACGGTCACAGCGAAGATTGGTGGCACATAAGTATATAAACAACAAATAAGTAAGGTAACACACAAAACAGTAAGTGACACAACAGACACCAGTTCAAAAGTAAAAGTTCACACTGCATACACACACAAACTAACGAACATAAAACATCCCCGTTCAGCAGCCAGTACCAAAAGCAGCATGGTCTTACTTACAAACAACAAACAAGTAATAAGTGACATGATAGAAACCAATTCAGAAATAAACATTCACACTGCACACAGAAAATTAAAAGATTCCAGTAAAACATTCCCGTTCAAAAACAAACGCCCATTTCAAACACAGAACCTACTTACACTCGTACATAAACACTAAATAACATAATACTCTAGATACCAATCAGCAGTAAACTCAGTAAACTACCCACATTGCCCACGACTTTCTGAGATGCAGCGAGACTCATTAATCTGCTGAGAATCATGGACACGCTGAGGCACGCCGCACCACTCAGCATGCATGTGTAGAGGCGCGGGTGAAGGTGGCGACCCGCGAGGAGTTACTAGTGCTGCCTGGACTGCCCCTTGACCCTGTAGCGAGAGAGAGAGAGAGAGAGAGAGAGAAGTATATATATCTTTACAACACACGAGACTTCCTTTTGTTACACTCCTCGGTCAGGCGAAGACTGCACAACAGTCCGCGTGAGTCGGGACTTCCATGTCGATAATCCGAGCACTCTTGAAGAAAAAGAAAGAAGAGAGAGAGCGAGGAGGCGGAAAAAAAAGGTGAATAAAACATGAAGAAAAACAGCAAATCACTTCAGAGGTTATTCTCATCAGACGGATCAACATTCCTCGCCCTCTGTAACTGGGAAATCCTTAATAAAGCACTTGACGAATCCTCCACGCACGCCCCGCCAGCCACCGCCCGCCGTCCACCTCCCGCAGCCACCAGCACGCCAGCACACACGCACCTCACCACCACCACCACCACTGCCACCCGCTGGCATGCCGTGCTGATGTGAAGGCTGCCCAGTTTTGGAAAGAAAGGCCTTTCATTCTACTTACTGGGATTCTTGGACTCATTCGTCTTTAAGAAAAAAATATACGTTGAATGTTTTATGAAAATTTGAAGAAGCCTGAACAAATGGCCTTCCATTGTCCAGGAAATGACCTTCTATTATAGCCATTGAAATTCTTGGATTTGCACGTGTTTGTGAAAAAAAAGAAAGGAAGGAAACGCACACACACACACACACACACACTTGTGCAGAAACTGGTAATCAGATGAGAGAAATGGAACTTTAGATTCTAGAGTAGAAAACACCAGGGCTCGCATGCATTCTTGAACGTTTTGTTCCTTCTTCAGAGAAATTTTCAGATATCATTGAAGCAACAACAAACCGCACAACATCACATCAAAGTTATGGGAAAAAGACAAATATACGAAAAGTAAAGAAAACAACAAAAACAACAAATTATAATGACTAACAGCGAATGAAACAATTCTACACATAAAAACAATTAGCAATCAACGACCCAAAACATAACATCTTACATCAACACAAAGGAACCCCAAGGAACCACTTCAGAAATTAAAAAAAGGAGATAAAAAGAAAAAGAAAAAGTGCAGATAAACGAAGAGAGAGCAAAACGTAAAAAAAAAGAAGAAAAGAAAAAAAAGGGAAGAGAGAAAAGAAGCAACACTCAACGAAGGAGAAACTCGAGACTCTCCTTCCCTCCCTCCCTCCCTCCCTCCCTCCCTCCTTCCTTCTTTCCTTCTCTTCTCCCTTCTCTCCCTCTGCTTCATCATTACCAAGACGTCGGCGGAGGAAAGGAGGAGGAGGAGGAGGAAGGTAGGAGGAGGGAGAGGGAAAAAAATGAAGGGATGGGAGGAGGAGGAGGAGGAGGAGGAGGAGGAGGAGGAGGAGGAGGAGGAGGAGGAGGGGAAGGTAACATCCTTAGTCTGAACCACTTTTAATTCCCCCGCGACTGGGTCAATAAACAAGTATTTTCTCCAGTTGTTATGGGGGCCAGAAAGTGCAAAGCCGCTGGTGTCTGACGGAGGGGAGGAGGCGCAGTAAGGTTGGGACTCCTGCAGGGGCCGCGGGCTAGGGGATGCCTTAGCGCGGGGCTTGTTGGGGTCTGGGCAGCGTGAGTGGAATGAGCGGTGGAAAGCCAAGAGTTAGGACTTAATCCGCCGTCCTTACAGAGGCCGGCTTGAGCACTCTTGGTAATTGCTGGCGTGGAGGAGGAGCGAGAGAGTGCGCCACGGAAGGAAGACGAGGGTGCAGAGAGAGAGAGAGAGAGAGAGAGAGAGAGAGAGAGAGAGAGAGAGAGAGAGAGAGAGAGAGAGAGAGAGAGAGAGAGAGAGTAAGCATGTCAAGATATCGTACATACCACACAACAAAGACACGAAATACTGCACCAGGAATGTAACCAGGGGACAGACAGGCACAAAAACAGACAGGCGGACGCACTAACAGACAGACAGACAGACAGATGGGCAGACAAGCACAGAAACTGGACAGACAGGCACAGAAACAGACAGACAGGTGGACAGATAAGTAAAGAAACAGACAGACACGCTCTAACAGACAGACAGGCAGATGGACAGACAAGCACAGGAGCAGACAGGCAGACTCTAACAAACAGACAGACAGACAGATAAAAAAAAAACAGACAGACACTCAGACAGACAGACAGACAGATGGACATAAAAGCATCGAAACAGGCAGGCAGGCGCACTAATTGATAGACAGACAGACAAACAGACAGACAGATGGACAGACAGGCACAGAAAGACAGGTAGACATTCAGACAGACAGACAGATGAACAGACAAAGAGAGATAGGTAGACACACAACAAGACAAGTGAATAACCAGTCACACAAATAGGCAGACAGACAGGCAGACAGACAGACACACAGACAGACAGACAGACAGACAGACAGACACTCAGACAGACGATGAATATTTCCACTTTTATCGTTTCTCAAAATAAACGAAATAAGAAAAATAATCTCACTATATTAAACCATTCCTCTTCCTCCTCCTCTTCCTCCTTCTCTTCCTCCTCCTCCTCTTCCTCCTCTTCCTCTTCCTCCTTAATCGAACAAACCACTGCCTCGACTGCCTCTTCTCTCTCTCTCTCATCCTTTTCTTTTTTTCTCTCTTTTCTCTATTACTTCCCCTTCCTTCCTTCCTCTCTTCTCTCTCTCTCTCTCTCTCTCCATTTTCATAATTCATCCATTTCTTTTTCCTCCCTTCCCTTCTCTCTTCCTCACTTCCTTCCCTCCCTCCCAACACCACCCAAGGCTCATCAGGCACGATAACGAGACCCAAAAAAGTAGAAATCAGTCAAAACAAAGCGCAGTTCTGGCTACTCCCCCGTCGGCGCCTTCTGCAGTAGCGAGCGTGTAGGCTCCATATTCAGAAACACTTTGCTCTCTCGCCACGACTATTTTCAAAGGCCACAGAGACCGTTAGCCTCGTTTTGAAGAGTGCCTCTCCTGTTGATAATGTAGAAATCTTGTTCATCTGCCACTAGAACCTTAAAAACTCTTAAAAAACGGTGTAACTTTAACTAGAGCCTTTTGAATGTAGTGGAGATGCAGCGCAGGAGAGTTTAATATGGTTCTAGATGTGACAGGCGCAACGAGAGATTAATTGCAGGATGATGGATTCCTTTCTGACGCGGCAATAGGCGATACCAGGGCGGCGGAACGGCACGAGAGGGTGGGAGGTGTGGAGGGGGAAGCGAGAGGGAAGGGGAGAAGTAAAAGGGAGGTTATGGGAAGAGGAAGGGAGGGATAGGAGAGGGAAAGGGAGGGAGAGAATGGGAGTGGGGGTCTTTTTGAGGTGTTTATGGGGGTGGATGGGGATGGAGTGAGAGAGAGAGAGAGAGAGAGAGAGAGAGAGAGAGAGAGAGAGAGAGAGAGAGAGAGAGAGAGAGAGAGAGAGAGTTCTATTTGCTTATCCTTCTGAGAAGATTTATGTCATTTGTCTGTCTGTCTGTATGTTTACGTATGCATTTATGTATGTATGTATGTATGTATGTATGTATGTTCCTCTTCATCTGTTTGTCTGTCCTCCTGTATGTATCTGTCCGTCTGTCTGTCTCTGTATGTAATAATGATGCTACTACTACTACTACTACTACTACTACTTCTGATAATAAAAATAATAATAATAATAATAATAATAATAATAATAATAATAATAATAATAATAATAATAATAACAACAACAACAACAACACGATAATAAAGATAATAATAACAGTAATAAATATGGTAGTTAGAGGAGGAGATTTAGTTATTATAGTTTATAGTTATTCTAAAAAACTTAAATTCAGGTACTTATGCTTCTACAGTACATTTCAATCAACCTCTGTGAAATATACGTGCATATGTAAACTGTATGGTAAACTATTAACACATATGTAATCTGTACCTTCTTTAATCTCTTATATATATATTTTTTTCTTTTGCGTGACTAATTTTTGTTGTTTTCCTCGTCTTTTTTTTTCTTTTTTTCATATAATTATAATCTTACTACTTTTTGTGCCCGTAATGTTCTAAGAAGCGTATATTTACAACGGCATCTATGTATTTACGTATACGTGGCTGTCTGTATCCTTTTTTTTCTTTTTCTACCTTATAAATTACAGACACACACTTATTTCCGCACAGCCATGAAATTCCCGCCTGCCTGACTTACAATACACTGCCACAGGTATAAATCAGTACAGGTGAACACGTGGCAGCGATCCGGGCGCGTCTAAATGTTATTACGAACACACGTGTCTGTTCCCTCTGTTGTGTGTGTGTGTGTGTGTGTGTCTGTTACTCCCCCTTGCTCCCCTCTCACTCACCCTTTCACCTCCCTTCCGTCCCTCTTCACTCTCTCCCTCACACCCCTCCATCCTGTCCCTCTCCCTCTTCTCTCTTTCTCTCTCCCACCCCTCACGTTCTTCCCTCATCACTCCCACCCGTCCTCTCCCTCCCTCCCTCCCTCTCCCACCACTATCACCAGCACGGCGTGACCAATAACCAATACACACACGGTATTTAGCCGGTGACAGCAACCACCCGCCTTTCTCCCCCTCTCTTTCTCCTATCCCCTCCTCCTCCCTCTTGTAAACTACGAGTATATAGCCATCCCTTCAGCCTACTCCCCTTCTCTCTCTCTCTCTCTCTCTCTCTCTCTCTCTCTCTCTCTCTCTCTCTCTCTCTCTCTCTCTCTCTCTCTCTCTCTCTCTCTCTCTAACCGCCTCTAACAGCCCTCGCCGCTACCATCATCATTATCACTATTATCGTTATCATCATTACCACCATATTCACTATTCACTTTTTTTTCTCGTTTTTTTAATCCCTTTTCTCTTCCCGTAATTCTTCTTTACTGTCTTCTCTTCTCTCTTTAAGTAATTGTGTCCATTTTCTTTCAGGCACTTTCTAATTTACTTTTAAAACCAAGACTTTTTTTTTTTTCACTGACATTTGAAATTGTTTAACATTTTATATTTAACACGTAGAGGAACGAATCCTCTCGAATTTTAATAACCCTCTCCATTTTTCATCCTGGTTCTTCTCGTTCGGTTCGTCTCGTTGTTGTTGCATTAGCACACAACAAAGAGAAGTGTATGGATCCCTTTTCGTTTCCCTTTTTTTTCCTTTCTTTTGCTCCCAGATTTTTCCTTCCCATATGTGGAATTTACAACATAATGTAATGATGTACACTCAACGGGTGGAGAGAAAGGAGCAGGGAGCAAGGAAAAAGCAGTCTCTCTCTCTCTCTCTCTCTCTCTCTCTCTCTCTCTCTCTCTCTCTCTCTCTCTCTCTCTCTCTCTCTCTCTCTCTCTCTCTCATATCAAATATATAGACAAATAAATGAACAGAGTGATAAATAATTAAATAGACAGATAGACAGATAGATAGATGGATATAAAAATGTGGACAGGCAGACAAATAGTTGATGGATAGATAAATATGAATATAGATAAATATAGATATACATAAACAGATAGATAGATAGATAGATAGATAGATGGAGGAACAGATAGACAGACAGACAGATAGGCAGAAAGACAGATGATTCCCAACAGCCTTAAGACTTTGTGTATCTTGCCTGAATCAAGAGCTTCTTAAAAATCTGGCATGATAACACTTCTTTAGGGGGCGAGGCTCCCTTTCCAGTCTCACGCAGACAAAAATCCATATCCTCAACCGTCCCCATGGCGCAGTGGATAGCGCGCTGGACTTCTAATCCAGAGGCCGCGGGTTCGACTCCCGCTGGGGATGCATTGATTTTACTCTTACTGTAGCACACTGGCCATCGGGAAGAAAACGAACGAACAAATGGAACAAGCTGCTATGAAACCACTGATAAATATAGGAAATTAAAGACTCTAATTGAGTGAGGAGCACAGCACTCAATGAACCTGTTTTATTGTTTCTGTGTGGCATGAACACACATTGCAGCACGGCACCTGCGACACGAAAAAATGAAAAATATCTCGTGAAACCTTACGACCTACAAGGCAAAACAAAATCGCCACTATCATCTGGCGGAACATACTCACGGAACTGAACTTGCAAACACTCCTTTGAGGGAACGGCTGGTGGCACAAACTTCTTACTTCATTAGTGTACAGAACTGCAATGTGAGACAAAGAATCAGTTTGAAAGAAATCGGCCTTCACCGCTCGCCGCCCACACGCAT
>NC_087165.1:21206011-21251011 GCF_035594125.1 Scylla paramamosain
GAGAGAGAGAGAGAGAGAGCGAGAGATTACTAGCTGCCTGGCCAAGATTCCCCGTGACACAGTGCCTCACAATGGCCCCAAATTACACTATACAGACGTGTGCCCTTCCACCTCCTCGCGTTCCCGCCGTGACTTAAGAGAGAGAGAGAGAGAGAGAGAGAGAGAGAGAGAGAGAGAGAGAGAGAGAGAGAGAGAGAGAGAGAGAGAGAGACTAACACTGATAGAACTTATATACCGACTGACTTTGAATGAATACACACCAATACAAATGTTCTGAAATAAAATAGTACATTAATACAGATAATTATATATATAAAAAAAAAAGATGTAATAATGATCTTGGTAGCAAATGGCGGAAATGAAGGGTGAGGAGGAGGAGGAGGAGGAGGAGGAGGAGGAGGAGGAGGAGGAGGGACAAGAGAAGGAGAAGGAGGAGGAGGATAAAGAGTGACAGAAAAAAAAAAGAAACAGCAGAGAGAGAGAGAGAGAGAGAGAGAGAGAGAGAGAGGCAACCAAACGAAAGAAAACGGGCGCAAAATGGAAGCAAAGCAAGCACAGCGAGGAGGACTGAGACAACAAGAGAGCAAAACCCGAGAGAGAGAGAGAGAGAGAGAGGAGGAGGAAGAAAAGAAAACGAGGATCCTCTAGTGTTATAGTGCTGAGGCGGGGGCGGGGCATCAGCTGGGATTGAAGGGGGGGAGTGTGGGGGCGCGGCTAGCATAGGGGACGGCATAGGGGGCAGGAGAGGCGTCTATTTTTGACACGGACCCGCCAATTTCTCATCGCCAAATTACCCGGGTTTATCTCGTAAAAAAAGGAGCCGTTTTCTGTTGATCGATCTTTGGGTCGCCACACCACCGCCGCTTCCCGCCTATAATTTGATCACAATTTTATAATAATTAATAACTGGGAGGGAGCAGCGGTGGCGGCGCGGAGGGAACTAGGAGGAAGGGAAGAGGGAAGGAAGGAGGGAAGCGAAGTGGAGGAAGAGGAGGAGGAAGAGGAGGAGGAGGAGGTGAAGAAGGAGACTGGTTTAGTGTGTAGCGTGGGACGAAGAAGAGGGAGAAAGAGAGCGAGGAGGAGGAGCAGGAGGAGGAAGATGAGGAGTGAAGGAAAGAGGGAGACTTGGTGGAGGTAAACTGCCACTACTGCATTGTGGTGGTGGTGGTGGTGGTGGTGGAGAGGCGAGAGTTATGAAAGTGGAGGAGGGCGAGTGGATGGTGGAGGTGGGAAGGCATTAGTGGGGAGGTGGAACGAAATGTGGTTTATGACGGTGGTGGAGGAGGGATTGTTTGAGGAATAGGATGGACTTTGGAGAGGAGGAGGAGGAGGAGGAGGAAGAGGAGGTGGTGGTGGTGGTGGTGGTAATAGATAGCAGTGATGGTGGTGGAAGGAAGGAAGGAAGAGGGAAGGAAGGAAGGAAAGAAGGAGGAATAGAGGGTAGGTGGACAAGAATTGAGACATTCACTTTAATTATTCTCTCTCTCTCTCTCTCTCTCTCTCTCTCTCTCTCACCGTTTAGCACTGTGGAAGAGGCACGTGCTGGGTGGAGGGAGAGGGGAAGGAGGGTAAACTGTAGGCGAGGGAGCGAGGGAGGGACGGAGGCAGAGGCAGCGGAGGGTGAGAGGAATGGAGGGAGAAAGGGGTGGAAAGGGAGAGAGGGAGGGAGGGAGAGAGAGAGAGAGAGAGACAACCTGTGATTTAACAAGCATATTATCACTTCCCTTTTGCTCCCTCCCTCCCTCCCTTCAGTGAGGTTGTGTGAGGGGAGGGAGGGGGGGAGAGAGTGGGAGGGAGGTCTGGTATGGAAGGAAACGAGAAGGGGAAAGCGAGGCGTTGAGAGATGAAGGTATTGGGGATGGTGAGGATGTTATAATCAGGTGGAGGAGGAGGAAGAGGAAGAAGAGAGGAGGAAAAAATAGTGTGAAGAAAGTAATGTCCTTGTAAGAGTGAGAGGAAAAATATATATAAAAAAAAAATGAGCGCTGATACTTCTCTTCTCCTCCTCTTCCAAACCCTCCCGCTTCTCTTTCAGCGACAAGAAAACCTCTTATCCAAACAGATCCAAATAATCCTGATATAAGGGCAAAACAAACAGCCTATCCCGAACGTAAACACGGGGCAAGAATCAAAGAAATGAAAAAAAGGACAGTGTTTGGCAGCTCACCACACACTCACTCCTTCCTTCTCTCCTTCCCTCCCTGGCTGCCTCCATGCCCTCCTCACCTTACCAAGAAATGGAACCCTCATCAGTTTGCTTTCTTCTCCTCTTGTGGGTCTTCCTAGAATGTTCAGCACTCAGTAGGAATATTATGTAATGTAACCGCACACAAAGAGGAGGGAGAGCAATCTTTTCGCCCTCCTCTCTCCCAAGTTACTGCTTCTTGGCGGGGGGGGGAATCTAGTTCTGAATCACGACTCGCCATGAAAACAGCCAATCAAGACACAGATTCATGATGTTTCTCGTTTTTGATTGGTCCTACACACACACACACACACACACACACACACACACACAGACACACACTTGCTGCTGCCTCGTCTGTTTAAATGTACTGAAGAAATTAGAAGTTATAATGTGAGTCCAAAACCTCTGCAGGATAGTTAGGTTTAAATTTACCGAAAAAAAAAATAATGGTTTTGATGAGAATAACTGTTTAAATGTATTGTAGAAATTAGTGATTTTAATATGATTTTTACAGATTATTTGATGGTAATGTAGTTGAGTGCGAGTTCAAATTACCTGGAGAAGATAATTAGCGAAAACAAATTACTGGTAAATCACGAGAGACTGATTACAGGAATTCCGGTGAACAGCGCGAAGAGAAAAAAAAAAAAAAATACTATCCGGTAACTCAGATCACGTGACTCACAATTAGAAAACGGAGTAGCGTCCATACAGGCGAAGCATTGAGCCCTGTATTTGAGGCTCCGAAGCGAACACGAACCAGCAGACCTCTCCCGCTCGCCCGCTCGCTCGCTCGCTGCTCCATTACGTGATTGAACACCTGAACACTGCAATTATGGTCCAGCGCGTTACAAAGAGGAAAAGAAAAGAAAGGGAAAAGTAGATTGGTGAAAAAGTGCTCGCGGAAATGTTTCTCTCATAGGGCGGAAGTTCCATTTTAGGGCGTCCATTTCCACCTCCCATTTCCCCATCACCTCCCCATTAACTTGTCCCTCCATGCCGCACGTGTTCCCCCTGACCCCGCCTGACCCAACACCTCCACCACCACTACCACCACTACTGCTGCCACGACTGCTACCAATACCACCACCATCACCAACACCATCATCACCACCATTCACCTAATTCCCACTATCACCACCTCTGTTATTTTCATGTAATACTAATTTACTACTACTACTACTACTACTACTACTACTACTTACAATATCACCACAAAACGAGTACCTCCCGTTCCGTACAGATACCACCACCACCACCACTATTACCACAACTACTACCACCATTAATGCATTACAAACCTGACTGTCATTACTATAGACGCCACAGTCTGGGCTTTCCCACGCAATCACCACCACCACCACCACTACTATTATCTTGCCATCACCACCACCATCATCACCACCATCGCCATCAGTGCCTCCACCACCTACACGCTCATCATTATTTCTGACACCATTCAAGTCATCCCTACTACTACTACTACTACTACTACTACTACTACTACTACTCTCATACACCCCTTTCCAGCCTCCCCCACACAGGCTTTCTGCTTCTCTGAACTAATCCCGGATTTAACCTCACCCGGATTTAAACCTTACTTAACCTACACTTAATTTAATCATTCCCGGACCTCGTGTGTTGATCACCCACTAAACACAATCCCCTTCTTCCTCCTCCTCCTCCTCATATTCCCCTTTGCTAATCCCCTAACTCTATACTGTCCACCCTTTATCACTCCCTACCCACACCCAACACCCCCTGATCCCTGACACACTCCCCATGCCTCCCAGCTGCCGCCCACACCCACCCAGCCGCCCATGACCGCCCACCGGAAGCCCTCAAGGGTCAAAAATCAGTGGGCGTAAGTTCCGTTTGACCTGAGCATCTACGTAATCTCTCTCTCTCTCTCTCTCTCTCTCTCTCTCTCTCTCTCTCTCTCTCTCTCTCTCTCTCTCTCTCTCTGCACCTGGCTGGCAATTACCATGATTTTATGATTCCGGGTCTGAATTAAATGGTGTGAAATTAACGTTTTTTTTTTTTTTTTTTTTTTTGCTCTTGAATTAATGGTGATTTGATGTGACTTTTACGGGGCTGTGTGGAGTGTGTGTGTGTGTGTGTGTGTGTGTGTGTGTGTGTGTGTGTGTGTGTGTGGAGTGTGTGTGTGTGTGTGTGTGTGTGTGTGTTATTACTTCGAGGTGTTGGTAATGTGTTGTACCATTACTGGGAATTTCTGTAACAGGCAATAAAGGTCAGTTCTCTCTCTCTCTCTCTCTCTCTCTCTCTCTCTCTCTCTCTCTCTCTCTCTCTCTATTCACCCCTCCAACTTCAAACTATATTCTTAAACATCCTTTTCCCATTATTCAAGTCTCTCTATGACCTCCTAATCTAGACCCACTACTCACCCCCCCCCCTTCGCTATACCCACAACCTGACCTCTGTACTCAACCCCCAGCGTACTTCCTCACCCTTATACCTTCCTCTTCACTTGAAATCTCTTAACTCAATCCATAGACTCTTCACTTGCTCCCCACCCTCTCTCACTTCCCAGCTTCAAATCTCATGTTTCATTTTTCTCTACGCTACATTATTCATTTGCCCAGCTTTTCCGCCTCACGCCCTGCTCCCCCTTCGTGTCTCTGCTCACGGGAAGTCAATGGTTACGGTGATTTGTGTGCGTCCATCGATCACAGAGTAGTTGGTGGTGTCCGTGCCAGTGATAATGACGCGTGTGATTCCTCCCTCCCCTTGGGCCGCGCTAAGCAGAGAGGTTGGTGGATGCTTTTGTTATCTTTATTGCTCTGGTGGTACTTATCTCTCTCTCTCTCTCTTTCTCTCTCTGACTCCGATATTGTTAGCTTCTTTTACTTCCAAGTTCTCGGTTAATATATAAAATGTTAACTGACTTGGTTTTTCTTTTCTGCAGCACTTACTGATTGGTTAAATGAATGACGATGTGCCAACTAAATCTCTCTCTCTCTCTCTCTCTCTCTCTCTCTCTCTCCTAAAAAATATGCACCAGATACACCCCTCAAAAAGAAAAGTAAGGAGCGATTCTTTTTACGAGTGTGCGCGGGTATTGATGCGCGGAGGGGGTGACTGGCTGGCTGGCTGGCTGGGTCGGGCTGACGTCACCTGTCCCGCCTTCGCTGAGTTGTGTCACGGCATGCAAGACTCTCGTTTGACTCGTTCTTGTGGGTGGCGGAGGGCGGGCCGCGGGAGAAAAAGGCAAGGGACGGTGGCTTTGGTTGTGGTAGTGGTGGTGGTGGTGGTGGTGGTGATGGTGGTCCTCTAAGATCCGTGTGAGGGGAAAAAGGAAGGAAAAGTGTGATTGATGATGATGACGATGATGATGATGACTTTCCTGTGAGTGTTATGATGGTAATAATTATAATGATGGTAATAATGATGATGATAATGATGATGATGATAATAATAATAATAATACTATGTCTACTGGTAAAGTTTTAATTACCAATGCCACCACCACCACCACCATTACTATTACTACTACTACTACTACTACTGCTGCTACTGCTACCGTACTACTACTACTATTGTTGTTGCTGTTGTTGTTGTTGTTGTTGTTATTATTATTATTATTATTATTACTATTATCATTATCATTATTTCATTATTATTACCATTATTAATGTTGTTGTTATGGTTATTATTATTATTATCATTATTATTATTATTATTATTATTATTATCATCATCATCATCATCATCACAATTGTTATTAGTACTACCATCACCACCATTACTACTACTACTACTACTACCACTACTACTACTATTATTATAATTATTATTATTATTATTATCATTATAACTCTTATCAGTACCACTACCACCACCATTACTATTACTACTCCTACTACAATTACTACTACTTTTACTTCTACTACTACTACTGCTGATACGACTCTTGCCACTACTACTGGTGCTGTTAATATTCTTCTTCTTCTTCTTCTCAACGACACATACACACACACACACACACACACACACACACATAAAAAGCTTCCTCTCTTTCCCAAACATAAATAACTACCACCAACATCAAAAACTATACATTACCACCATCACCACCACCACCACCACCATAACCACCACCACTAACAATATTCCGAGCCCTATCGCCCCACTCCTTACACCATCACCACCACCACCACCACCATCACCACCACCACCACCAGAACAATCGCAACACTCCACATTTCACCCTCTCCCCGGAAAACGCTCCTCACGCCCTCAGTAAGGCTAATGACACAAGTAACACAACATCAACAGTGGATTATTATTATTAGTATTAATATTATCATCATTATAATTTTTACAACATACACGTAGGGTGGGGGGGGGGTTGTAATATTAAAGATGGAAAACAAAAGGTGAGACAAGTGTGTGTACCTGGAGGGAGTGTGTTGTACAGTAATGCCTTCCAGTTATCTTTATTATCGTGGCGGAGACGACACGTGACTGCTGCAGGGAGGGACGAGGGACGGAGGAGAGAGGAACGGGTCTTGACGAGAAGCCAAAGAAAAACTGCAATGTTGTGTTATCGTTTTTTTTTTTTTTTTTTCCGTGAAGAATAGTGTTCCGATTTTCTTTCTTGTCTGTGCTTTCACCTGTTTAATTTAAGCCACAGGTATTTTCGCTTGTTTGGCTGTTCCTCTTTTCATTCGTGTACACTTAACCGTTTATCGTAAGTTCTGCCCCGTATTTTTGTTTGCTTGGCCTCTCATTCTAATATTTTCCATGATATACGAAATAATTGCCCTTTCTTTTCATTACGTACATGTTTCATTCAAGCGTTAAATTATCGTTATTTTATTTTATTTCTTTCACGTCCGATTTTTTTTTTTTTCCCAAACTTCAAAAATTTTTCTTTATGTTCCACTACGTTCTCTTGATGTGGCGGGAGACTGATTGACTTCTGGCACCGGAGCAACAGTGTTACATGGCGCCCTAATGGAGTGGATGAACAAACACACGCATGTAACCCCAGCCACACCCATACCGCCTCCCTCGTGCGTGTGTGCTCGATTGCTTACTAAATGGTTTTTGACTACGTCCGGTTCTGTAGTTAGCACGTTCCGAGTCACGCATCACGACGCCTGAATAAATCGATCCGCAACCAGATGCGCTGCGTGACGCCGTGTGTCCGTTATGTGGGCTGACAAGTGGCCGGCGCTGCGGGGGCCATCACTGTATTATATCAACAAATGGGATTATTATTTCCTCTGATTTGGGTGATAAAAATTGCATCTCTCCGTTCCAGTCCCTGAGAAAAAAGGGAAAACGCCGAAAAAAAATTAGTGTTGTTTTTTATTGCACCTCAAAGCTCAGGCGCCACCACCAGGACACTGCTGCGTGTCTCCTGGTCCCGGCGCAGCACTAACTGGTCTTTTCTCATGTCCTCTTTTATTTATTTATTTACGAATTTCATTATGATAATTTATTTCATGATCTTTTTGCTAAACACTTCCTTACTCATAAAAAAAAAAAAAGATACGCCGCAATGCACGCACATACACGAGTAACTATGTTTTGGTTCCGTTCAGCGCTCCTCAACGAGAAAGGAGAAGCGAGCCTCGCTTCCTCTGTCAGCTCCTCATTGTTTTGTGTTGCTGAAATAAATTAAATATGTATTGGTCCAGAGGAGGAACCAGGGAGTATCCCTAAAGGAGTGTGTGGAACAACAGTGATTATACACATATGTAACGTGTGTGTGTGTGTGTGTGTGTGTGTGTGTGTGTGTGTGTGTGTGTGTGTGTGTGTGTGTATGTGTGTGTGTGTGTGGGCGGCGCGTGTGTGTATATTTGTGTGTTTCACTGGACCCAAGAAATTCAAGCATTTCCTGAAACGGAAGTGAACTCAAATCTTTGGTCCTGAGTTTTCCAACGAAGAATTCAAATTTCGGAAGAATGTCTTTTCATTATCTTATTTCCTCTTTCTCCTCCTCTTTTTCCCTCCCTACATAAAGAAAAATTAAATAAGAAGTGTCTTAGTTTAAGTCTAAAATCGTAAGAATTATTGCTCTCTAGGTAACTTACACAGGGAAGTGAACGAGTGAATGTTTTCTTCTCCTTTGTCATTCTAACTCCCTGTGTACGTTTTTGTTTAGGTTCTATTTTATTTCTATCATAATTAGTATCATTATTACAAGTTCTCCCTGGAGTGAATGCTAAAGACTACTATGTATAGTAATAATATTATCATTATTATCATTATATACAATTATGTGATATAGTCCATAAAGTGTGTGTGTGTGTGTGTGTGTGTGTGTGTGTGTGTGTGTGTACCGTCTATTAATCGTCACTACCACGATGGCATGCGTGACTGTTTTGGAGTGTCACCATGCTGCGTCTTTGTTCTCTCCGTCAACCTGCAGTGTTCTGTCTTCCCTTCACGAATGACGTGCGTCTGAAAGAAGATGAAGAGCACGAGATCCAGGACGCCTGTCTCTAACACACCAACTTAAGCCGCGTCTGTCTGTTCTGCGTTACGCCACACACGCTTTACATCTGGCTCTGTTTCCACCACCGGCTGGTCAAGCACTAGTAATCTCGTCCAGAAAATATTTTGTTTCGAAGAATTTTCCATACGTGTCTTTTCAGGCTTCTTAATGGTATGATTCACAGGGACGACCAACGCTTGCCGCTCAAGAATCCTTCGTTCATCAGCAGCGGTGATGTGTCGTGTCACTTTCTCCTTGCACCGTCTGTCACTTGACTCGCGATGACGTTCACTCTAATTTCCAAGGGATCATCCGTGTTCACTGATAATATTTTCTCCTCTTAGGTCACGAGAGTCTCCGCCGCACTGCTCCCCCCGACTCAGGGTGAGGGTGCGGGAGCGGGTGAGGGTGAGGTAAGGGTGAGGGCTGTCTCCTGCATGGTGGCCGCCCCGACTCCCGACGTGGCAGCACAAAACGCTCTCACCGCCAGCACTGTAGCGGCTCCCTTCTGCAGCGCCGCCCTGGGGAGACACACCTCGCACCTCAGTCTTGAAGCAGTGACAGGGCGGGGGCGGCGGCGAGAGCAGCGACAGCCCGGCAATTAGAACGGGCGTGGATTAACCTCCTTCGCACCTCATGGGCGTGTTGGGGAGGGCGGCTGGGGCGTTGGCCTCGACCCCCCGCTGGTGGATACGGCAGGGGAGGAGGAGGAGGCCGCGGACATGGCGTGGGGCGGCAGCAGCGACGTGAGGTTAGACAAGGACGAGGTGAGAGAGGACAGGGATGCCGGGGAGAGGGCGGAGAGCTGCGGCAGATGAGGTAGGGAGGAGAGAGCGGCGGCGGCGGCGGCGGAGGAGCCCGAGTGAGGGGGAGGACACAGGTAAGGGTAGTAGCAGTAGGGAGGGAGTCCGAGTGAGCCGAAGGAGCTGAGGGCGCTGAGGGAGGCGAGGGAGGGGAGGAGGAGGGGCGGGCGCGGCAGTCCCTCCTCGGGGCCGTGAAGAAGCTGGTCGTCCCGCATCAACACCTGAGGGGTGGAGAATAAAAAGGCGTGGTGAGAGAGAGAGAGAGAGAGAGAGAGAGAGAGAGAGAGAGAGAGAGAGAGAGAGAGAGAGAGAGAGAGAGAGAGAGAGAGAGAGAGTATAAGACATAATTATCACTACTCTCATTATCATTACTGTCATCACCATCCTCCCTACCTTGACGGCGACGCGGCGGCCTGAGGAGGGCGGCTCACAGGCCACCATCTGTTTCCTCTTGGTCTTGTAGCGGCGATTCTGGAACCAGATTTTGACCTGTGGCGAAGAGAGAGAGAGAGAGAGAGAGAGAGAGAGAGAGAGAGAGAGAGAGAGAGAGTTGATTTTAGTAAACGAAATATTCTAATGCATGCAAACGCTCACATATTCTTTCATTCTCACAAATACATTTTCTTCGATCCCTCAAAAATCTACATTAATGTCGTACACATATACCCAAGGCTCTTGTTGCTCTAGTGAATGAAGGTAAAAATTATAAATAACCCTTTACTGTTCAGCCTCCACAAGACTTCCTGTGCACTGCTGGCCAATGGGGGCTCAGAATCTAATGAATGCGTCTAAGGTTAATTTAAGAGCAAAATTTTAATGCCCTAACTAAACCTTGGCAATTAAATTCCGTAAGAATACACACTGTTATGATTGAATGGATAATTTCAGTAATCAAATGTTATTATGAATATAAGATACCGTATTTTCTGAACATTATTGGGAAAATGTAGCTCATTAATATATCAAAGAAATTACAGGCAGTACAATGAAAACAAAGCACCGTAACTTTTTTTTTTATCTATATCCTCATAATTCGTATTCTTAATTAATTGCAATGTTTTTTTTTTCTCTTTTTTTTTTATCTAACTTTATGCTGTTCTATACGGAATGTTATGCTGAACAGTGCAGTGACTAGATTTTTTGTTCATATTGTTGTGGCTCTATTTTGCTTCACTTGTTGAGGATAAAAACGTATTGGTAAGAGTATTGAAAAAAAATATATTGTAGTTCTCAAATGTTTGCTTCTTTTCTTTTCTTCTTTCCTCCACATGCGAGGTGACAAGATATTTTTTTTACTGATGCAGTTAATTAAGTACATATATATCGCACCACCGAATACAGTTCCTAACAAATACTGAAAGAAATATGTACTGTAATGTAACTTACTTCCCTTAACAACTAGCATTACACCCACACCCACCCACCCACACACACACACACACACACACACACACACACACACACACACACACACGTGATGGAGGTGATGGAGGCAGTGTGTTTAACCCTGTCACTGCTATTTGGCACGTCTTTCTTTAATAACTAACCACTAAGACATCTTTTCTTGCTGTACGGCATCTGCAAACACTGTACTGGCTGGAAATTGTAAAATGTGTTCTTTTTTATGCCTTTTCTTTCTGGTAGATGCTTATAAAGACTCCATACATTGCTCTTAGTGATGTGAATTAGTGCATGCTGCAGTGAAAGGGCTAACTCTGATGGGAAAATACTGCCAGTAACAAAAATCTTTACCTGCTGCTCGGTGAGTTTGAGTGCCTGCGCCATCTCTGCTCGCTCCGGCCCCGACAGGTAGCGCTGGTGGGCGAAACGGCGCTCAAGCTCGAACACCTGAGCGTGGCTGAAGGCGGCGCGGCAACGCTTCTTCCGGGGGGCGCGTTCTCCTTCCCCGCCCTCACCTACCGGTGGGAGAAAAGAAGGGTTAAGCGAGGCACGGGTGGTCTTAATCAGGTAGAGAGTGATTGATTGCAAGGTACCACAAGTTCGCATGGTGCCACATAAAAAAAAATAGTTGTTTAAAGCAACATGCATTCTTTATTATGTTAAAAGATCAAATTACGATAAGAAAAATATATAATACTAAAATCAGTCTACGTATGAAATGGTTAATTCGGTTATTCGGTTAAGAATGCAAGAAGAAAATCAAGGGAAAAGTTTCTGAAAAATAATAATGATAGGATGGACAGTAGAAAAACGCACGAATGACTGAGAAACAGTAAAAAGATGACATTTCTTGAAATGAGAAAAAAAAGAGGGAAGAGGCGAGCATGAAAGAAATGAAGGAAGAAAGCAAGCATGAATTAGAATAACGTGGGAAAGGAAAGAAGTCTCATAAAGGAAAAAAATAAACAAATAAATAAATAAAATGAATAAAAAAATAAATAAATAAAAGAAAAGAAAAGAAAAGAAAAGAAAGAAAGAAAATAATACCGTGACTACGAAGGAATGAACGAATAACTTGTCTTTCCCTCTATTTCTCTAAGCTTCAAAGATAAAATTTGTTAATACTCCAGCTAAAAAAAAAAAAAAATAAAATAAATAACAGATAAACAAAAATGCCGTTTAATTGCCACTCCTAAAGAATCGAACATAAAAAAAAAAAAAGGCTTCCAAACTGGCTGTTACCTATTGATCGAGCAGACAGCACAGGGACATTAGCAGGTGTGTGTGTGGCCTGCGGTGCTCCTGAATTTAGACCAACAAGCAGTACATTAGTAAGCGGGATTCCACATGCATCACCAGGACGCTACGCTCCAAATAGCAGAGATAAATGAAAAGGAGATAGGTAACCACAACTAAAGCTCAAAGTAGAAGCGGGTATGTGGATGGCCAGTGCTGTGTTTGTGATTACCAGCGGGCAGTGCATTGGTAAGCCAGATTCTACACCACCAAGACGCTACGATCCATATATATAAAAGAAAAAAAAAAAAAGGTTGATAGATGAAAAGGAAATACTGACGGCCAAAACATTCAAGATCAAGATTTCAAGCTCTAAATCTATCAGTTCGAAACGCAACCAGAAGCGACCCAAAATAATAATGATAATAAAAAAAAAAAATGCCGATTGATGAGAGGAAATGCCAACCGCACGAAAAAAGGGTCTGAAATTCCAGCAGGTACCCGCTTCTACGTAATCCCATTAATTCAATACCCAGCCAGAAATTAATCCCATCCATTACAGAAGATACCAAACATTAAAAAAAAAAAAAAACTAAACAAGAGAAATAAAAAAAAAGAAAAAAACACAACCGGACATAATTTCTTACCCGGACAAATATAAATAAGCATTAAAATAAGAGTCAGAGAAATAAAGAAAGACGGATGAAAATAAATAAGTAAAAGAAAAAAAAAAGCAAATCAAAAAGGAATATTTACCACGTTGTAAATCTCATGAACAAAAAAAGACAAAAAAAAAAAAAAAAAACCGCTCAATATTGACGCTGCAAATCCTACGATGAGTGGGAGGAGGGAGAGGAAAGGAGAGGAAGGAGAGAGGGGAGAGAGAGAGAAAGGGGAGGGAGAGAGGGGGAGAGTTAGAAAGAAGGCAGGAAGAGAGAAAAGGAGATATAGGAGGAAAGTGGAGAGGGGAAAAAAAAAGTTGGGAAGAGGGTGACATGGAGAGAGAGAGAGAGAGAGAGAGAGAGAGAGAGAGAGAGAGAGAGAGAGAGAGAGAGAGAGAGAGAGAGAGAGAGAGAGAGAGAGAGCACTAAAGGAGGATTTGGACGATCGGAAAATTGATATCAAATAATCCCTTAACACACACACACACACACATACACACGGGACACCCCCCCCACTCACCCCCCGACACACAAACACACCTGAGACACCCCACCTGTAAAAAAAGAGGTGCTAACATACCCATTAATCAGCATCAGCACCATTAGTCACGCCGGCCAGCCACAGTCACCTAATGGGCAAGCGAATGGAGAGGGAGAGGGAGAGGGGGAGGGAGAGTAGCAATTGATCGTTCTGCTGTGAATATAACCTTAGTAATGAGAGAGGAAAAGGAGGGTGAACGGGGGTGGATTGTGGGTAAAGGGGAAGGGAGAGGGGCATGGGGAATGGGGTTAAGGGACACACCAACCTACCACTTAAGGGATGTAGGTGAAGGGGTAATGGGTGTGTGTGTGTTGACCTTTTTACTTGGGTCAGTGGGGTGAGGTGGTAATGATATCATGAGTAAAGGACACGTTTGGCTTGTTTACCTATCTACCTTGCTGTCTGTCTGTCTGTCTGTCTCTCTGTATATCTGTTTGCCTGTATGTCTGTATTCGTCTCTTTTTCTCTCTTTGTGTCTGTCTGTTTATCTGTCGGTCTCTCTCTCTCTCTCTCTCTCTCTCTCTCTCTCTCTCTCTCTCTCTAGATGTGTTAATTTTCGCTGTTTTTTACGTAGTTTTCGGCAACACCAATAATAATAATAATAATAATAATAATAATAATAATAATAACAACAACAACATTACACAGTCTCCGATAAATTTCACTACTTATCTCCTAAAACGATTAGCAATAATTATAACTGGAAAGGGAAGTTATACATTATTCGAACGCCGGAAATTTACTGTGACGTGATGTGTGTATGTGTGTATGTGTGTGTGTGTTCATATCTCTACCCACAGTATGTAAAAAGAAAAAAAAAACATAAGAAACGACCTTTTCTCAGTAATTTCCCTTTTATAATTTCGTAATGTGAATGAGAACAAGGCAAGGAGAGGGAAGGGAAGGGAAGGGAAGGGAAGGGAAGGGAAGGGAAGGGAGGGGACCACGTGCAGTACAAACAAAAATGGAAGTGGCTAGTGATCTGATGGGGAAGAGTGACAGCAAGCAGGAGCACCCAACTAGCCAGCGTAACTGTGACGGGGAGTGAACCCATTGCTTCTTAATTTGTGACTGGTAATGTGCTAATGTGCTGAATGTCTGACTGCCTGTATCCTCACTGATGAATATTGACCGGCGCGTGACTGACTGGATTCTGACTATGATGAACAGGTTAACATTATTTCCTAGTCTGAACAATATGTCAGCCTGTTCTCTCTATATAAGATAATTACGTGTGTATATGTATGTTTTTTTCACTTTCCTTTTTCGACTGAATACTTTTAACAATATTACTGTTATGGTCGCATCTTCGTAACAGTATAAAAATCTACTTTGCGTTGGACAGACTAAAAAGACAATAAAAAGACTGATTTTATATTTTCTAGGCTACTCTTATATCTAACACTCTTTAATACAAAAATAAGAGTCTGAAAAGTTGCGGGAGATTATGGGAAAGGAATATGTAGCAGTGAAAGGCTTAAGACGCAGTAACAATGAGGGCATATAGCGCTAGACTTACACTGAGAGCAGTAATGTGTTCAGTAATGCTTATGGAGAGATATGACTGAGAAAAAGCGTCTGGAATGAGTTTGTTTTATTGATACGCATAGATACGAGCTTGGGGTTTTCATCTCTCGGTTAAGTAGGAAGCATTGACTGACTAACCTCACTAACCTCATTAACATTCCCCATTGATACGTGTACATTAAACCACTCTCTTCATCTCTCTCGAATGGGAAGAGGCACTGATTAGCTATTATAACCTCCTTTATATTCCCCAGTGTTATGTGATGCATTTCTTGCGGCACTAAAACTTAAGTCTTTAATATCCAAGACCGTGGGGCTGGTCGTGTTGCTGCGATGGACAACCTGTGACCGGGAAAGGCTGTGCTTGTATCAGTGTAGCAGAAGAGGAAAAATCTTGTGTAGGTTAAGAGAAAGGCGAGCCTGACTTAACCTAACCTAATGTTAAACGGCACTTGTTAACACAGCGAAGTCTACTCAACTACACCCTGAAATAATGTATCAGTATGACACCAGGAAGCTAGAGAGAGAGAGAGAGAGAGAGAGAGAGAGAGAGAGAGAGAGAGAGAGAGAGAGAGAGAGAGAGAGAGAGAGATTATTAGCTTCCTTGGCATGACAGAAAGAAAACTCTGTAGTAAATACTATGAAATGAGTGGCCAGCATATTCCTCTGTAATGTGATATAATTATGTATTAAGGAACTCGTCTCCGCTGCCCACTGACCCCCAGTGCGTACTATTTTTTGGCATTTAATCTCAAAGAACGACCGAGTAATTTCACGTTTTCTTACCCCTACAAAAAAAAAAAAACACAATGAGCAAATAAATAAAATAAACAAATAGAATAAAATATAAATGCAAAAAAAAAATAAATAGATAAATAAGTACACGCCAGTCATTCAGGTGTAGCATTTAACGATGAAACCAAACATGCAATGATTCCTCGGGTTACAATAATCAGCCTCGTCACTTCCCAATCAGACACGCCGGGCAGTGTGCACCTCACCTCACCCTCTCCCCTCCCAGGCCGAGCAGCTGCCACCGTACACGCGCACACTTCCCACCAAACCGAAAGAAAAAGGGAGCCGCATTTCCTCTGACTCGCGCAGCTCAGGCCGAGAGGAAGCAGGGCGTGACAGTAAAGTACCTTGTCTACGTAGGCCAGTTGCGTCTCCTGTATAATTCTAGTTGGTAATTAAATTGCCGAACGAGCTTAAACTATGTGAAAAGAAGAAAAAAGACTAGGATCTCAAATTTCTTTCTCCTTTCGCTGTTTCTCTATTGTCGGGGATTGGCGCCACGGACTCATCTCCTCCATTTGTTTCTGTCTCTTGTATCTTCCTCTGTGACTCCCATCCTTTGCAGTTCTTACGCAGTTCCATTCCTACATCTCCCTCTCAAGACCTCATACTGTACGAGTGTAACTACTTATGACTCTGAAGCCAGCCCGGAGATAAACAACAGGGCCTTGGTAATAATATTCATCAAATAACTAAATAAAAACAGGACTAAGTTAGCAATTAGCATTTACTCTCTAAAAGATTACCTCATATGAACAAAATAGCAGAATGTAAAACCATCAGCAATTGCATCATTCAAAAACACGAATTAAAACCAGAACTTGATTTTTTTTTTGGTGTTTTAAGATCCCCACGTGAGGTATCATATATATTTAAGATTCTACAGTTTGACATACCGGCGTGAAAATTCCAGGAGACAAACTTCGAGGCTGGAAACACTGGAGGAATGGGAAGGCGTGAAGGGGGAAATGATTGGAAGGAAGGGGAGGAGTTGGGGAGGTGGAGGAGGAGGGAGGGGAGGAAGGGAGGGAAGGAAGGAGGGAGAATAAAGGTAAATGCATGATTAATTAGAACACACACACACACACACTTTCAGAACTATGACATTGGTAAAACTTTGTGTGCAGCGTTACCAGCGGCACCTGTTGACCTAGTGACGAGCCCTTTGCAATGCTGCGTGAGGGGGTGAGAGGAGAGAGGAAGGGGAACACCGGGGAGAGCAACACTGACGGACGGAAGTATGAGAGAGAGAGAGAGAGAGAGAGAGAGAGAGAGAGAGAGAGAGAGAGAGAGAGAGAGAGAGAGAGAGAGAGAGAGAGAGAGAGAGATGGATAAAAATAATGAGAATAAGATCAACTAAGCGGAAGATAACAGTTACGAAGAAAATTTGTAAATATGATAAGAATAATTAACTCGTGGGAGGGAAGGGAACACTAGAGACAGATAGGAAATACAGACAGCATATAAAAATAAAGGGTAATGAGATAGAAAAAAAAAAGACTACTAAACGACATACACTTAATATAAGCAAGAAAAAAAATCAATTAGAAATTACAATGAAAAATCCTTAATTACTACTACTACTACTACTACTACTATTATGAGAAGATGGACAGGGAAGGAATAAAAAAAAGAATGACAAAAAGACAGACAACAACAAACACACGTGCCAGAGACAGAGAGAGAGAGAGAGAGAGAGAGAGAGAGAGAGAGAGAGAGAGAGAGAGAGAGAGAACACTACTCACTACATGACGCCCTTCACTCCCTCACTCACCTTTCCCATCAGCGGCGGCGTTCTCCTGGGCAGGGGCGCTGGTGGAGTCCTCCCTGTCGCTCTGGTCCATCTCCACCTCCTCCATGCTCATCTCCGAACACGGGGAGGTCGATCTGCTCCTTCGGCTCCCCAGCAGGCCCTCCGGAGACGCCGTGGTGTCCCTGACGTCTGAGGAGTGCGATGCGGAGATGCCGTGGTGGTCTCCTGACGAAGGCTCGATGGAGGATGTCACTTCGGGGTGCGTGGCGTCCTTAGACAAGTCCATGGGTGACGGGGAGCTGTACTTGAGGACGGAGACAGGCCGGAACCCAAGACCGGGGGCGCCGTGGAGGTCGGTGAAGGCGGCAGCGGCGGCGGCGGCGGCAGCAGCGGCGTGGTGGTGGTGCAGGTTGTGGTGGTGGTGGTGGTCGAGGGAGGTGCGGAGGTCTGTCGGGGATCGGTTCTCCATGCGGGTGAGGATGTCGGTGATGGAGAAGGGCGTGACGGAGGTGGCGGTCTGAGTCTGGCTGTCCGGCGATCCTGGCTTCTCCATCTTGACCAGTGTCTCCATGCCCTGCCCAGTGGTGGTGACCTCTCACACGCACACACACACGTACACGCACACGCACTCACACAGAGGTTCTTCACTCGCTGCTCCTGTGTAGCTTGGCGATGAGAGACGCGAGTGGACGGAGAGACAGAGATAAATACACACGACCCCCGCACACACGGAGATACGGAGAGCACTGGCTGTGTCTCTCTCAGTCACTCGTGTTTCCTCCGTCAGACACTTCTCCCCCACTCGGCGGGGACAGACACTCGCTAGGCCATCGCGCCGCAGAGGAGGAGGACGAGGACCACAAGGACGTCCGTGCAAGTTCACCAATCACTCACGAGGTCCACCGCTCAGTTACCATGAACGCAAAACACACGAACTTGGTCCACATACCCGCACGCGCACACACGCAGCGTCTCTTCCTGTCGTAGTAATTGAAGAGAGGAACGCACGTGTACAAACCACTTATGAAGCCCCTCTCACTCCTGTCACTCCTCTCACTGTCTTTTCTCTCTCCCCTCGGACCTCCTCTTACGGCTTCCCCTCGGCGAACGCTCCTTCCTCTCCACAGCCGGGCGGGAGTGTGAGCGGCGGGAGGAGGAGGAGTAGGAGGAGCAGGGTGGAGGAAGTGATGGTGGTGGCGGCAGAAGTGGGCGTCGCGGGACACACGAGTGAGGGGAGAGTGCGGGCTGAGGGTGTGGTGGTGGTGGTGGTGTGGCGAGGCGACGGCGGCGGCGGGTACTGCGGTTGTGAGAGGGAAAGGGGCGGCGACGAATGGCGGCGGCGGCGGCGGCGGAGGAGGAGGTGGTGGTGTGACGGAAACTATTTGTACTCTAATTGGTTCTGTCACTTGCCTCCCTCCTCTCACTCTCTTTCTCTTTCCTCGCTCTCTCTCTCTCTCTCTCTCTCTCGCTCGCCCTCTCTCTCACTCACTCCAGACCAGATGCTCCATTAGTCCCACGCGACCAGGCCCTCACTCTGCCCGCCCCGCGCCTCAACCACCACCACTCCCCTCATCATATTTCCTTTTCCCTCACCACAAACTTTCAAACCTCACCATCTACCCATTTTTCCCTGCTCACTCACACCTTCCTGCACCTTCACTGCCTAAATTAACACCAGAAAAACACCGAAACACGAAAAATAAACCTGTATAACACACATGGCGATACTGGAGCTCCTTGATTGGTTACAAGGGGCGGTGAGCGGGGCGGCCAATGAGCGTGCGGGGCTTGAGGTGAGGGGAAAGGAGGGGCGGGGCTTGCGTCACGCCGAGGGGAGTTACCGACGCGGCCAATCTCTCACGCCCCGACACCATGTTTTGCTGGAATGATCGCGTGAGTGAGTAGGAGCATGCTAAGGGTGCCCTCCTCCCCCTCCCTCCCTCAATTCCTCCCTCTCCCTCTCTCTCTCTCCATCGCTTGCTCGCCACCTCGCTCGTGAAGAAGGCGGTGAAGGAGAGCTTGCTTGGTGGTACTGGTGGTGGTGATTGGTGTGTGTGTTTGTGTGTTTGTGGTAATAGTAATGAAAATAGCAATGATAATAATAATAATTGAAGTAGTATTTTTATTTATTTTTATTTTTACGTCGTTTCTCTAATCTACCAGGGCGAGGACGATGCCGCCTAGCAAAGGACTTTACATTTGGCATTTAGGAATCGTCACCCCGAGTGGATGCCCTCCCTACCCTCGGACTGTGGCCAGGATTCGAACCAGTGCGCCTGAAGACCCCTTCCCTTGGCCCCCAAACCGCTCGCGGTCCCAGTGTACCACGGTGGTCCTAATAATAATAATAATAATAATAATAATAATAATAATAATAATAATAATAATAATAATAATAAAAAAAAAATATATAATAATAATAATAATAATAATAATAATAATAATAATAATAATAATAGAGAAGTAGTAGTAGTAGTAGCAATAGTAGCAGTAGTAGTAATTATTGTCATTATCATTGTTGTTATTAATGTCATTACAACTATTATTACTACTACTATTACGACTACTACAACTACAACAACAACTACTACTACTACTACTACTACTACTACTACTACTACTACTACTACTACTATCAATATAATTACTCCCTTCATTAATTATCAGCGGTTAAATCGGTGAAAACTTACCTAAATAAACACGACAAAGCATTTCCTGCCTGGTCATCACATTACACAAATACACACACACACACACACACACACACACACACACACACACACACAATACAAACACAGGAAGCAGGGCACGTCAACAAATTTAATCAAAACTTCTAAGAATCTCCTCTAAATCATTTAAGGTGTTTACGAGAGAGTTCTTTCCCTACTGTTTACTTCCACATCGCGTAGGCACCCAATGTTATGAATCTCCACATGAACTCTTATATGTTAATTGGTACCTATAAGCATGAGATTACAATGCCTCACTTCAAACGACAAGGGAGAAAATGAAGAAACAACACAGCGTACATTAGAAAAATAAATCATATCAATAATAATAATAATAATAATAATAATAATGTTTCTTTCCTCCCATCCTGACGAACAGTTCCTGAAGGGTAACAAGCAACACTGGAGTCCTTATACTGTGCACGGGGTCTCTTTAATGGATCATATTCTGAAACACTTCAGCGCTGCACCTCCACTAAACTTAAAAAGGCTCTAGTTGAGGTTATACGGGTTTATAAGGTGCTTCTATGGGTCCAGTAATAGATTAACAAGATTTGTACATTATTAACAGAAGAAACACTTTTGAGAACCCGACTAATCATCTCTGTGGCCTTTATTGAGTATAGTCGTGTAGAGAGAGAGAGAGAGAGAGAGAGAGAGAGAGAGAGAGAGAGAGCACCTCCAGTCACCCATCACCCAGCGCCCTCTCGGCAACGCGACGCTGAGATAAACGATCAGTTAGTGTAAATTAATCGATCTTCCTCCTCTTCCTCCATCTTCTGTTTTCCTCCTCCTCCTCTTCCTCCTCCTGTGGCTCTCCTCCTCCTCTTCCACCTTCTCCCTCATTCACGTCACTGTCCGTCACCCTTTTGAACCAAGACAAGCTCCTCTTCCTCTTCTTCTTCCCACCCCTCCTCCTTCTCTTCTTTTACCTTCTATTCCTCTTTCTTAAATATTCTTCTCCCTTTCTCTCTTTCTTCACCATCACTACCACCACCATCACCATCATCACCATCACCTTACACAGGAATCGAGAAGAAGCGATAAAATAGAAGAAAAAGAAAAAAAGAAAAAGAAAAGAAGAAGCATTATAGAGAACAAAACCTTGCAATCTATAGACAAATGAAGCCTAAATAAACATTAATGACGGCGGCGGAGGCGAGGGCAGCGAGACGACTGCTTCACTGCTTCACTGCTTCACTTCCGTCGGTCCGAAAGAAACGAAGCGGCTTCACATTAGAGTTTCGTCCATTAAATCGTCACTTTTCCAACTCGACTCCGGTTCCGATTATCGCCCGAAGCCGGATGAAGCATTACGGGAGAGGAGGAGGAGGAAGAGGAGGGGAGGAGGTTAAAGGGAGTAAGAGGAGAGGGAAGGTGAGGGAAAAGGAAAATTAAGGGAAGGTATTATAGGAAAGAATTTAAGGATAAGGGGAAGTTAAGGGGGAAAAAAGGGGAGTTTAGGGAAAGAGAGCAAAGAACAGGGGAGTATATGGAAGGGAGCGTGAGAAGATGGGAGGGTGAGGGGTGTTAGTGGGAGACGTGGTGGTGGTGGTGGTGGTGATGGAAGGGGTAGAGGGAGGGAAGGAGTGAGGGAGAGGGGAAGGGAGTTGAGGGAGAGAAAAGGGTGGTGGTGGTGGTGGTGGCAGGTGGTGGTGGCAGGTCTTCCATTAAGCATTAGAGAGAAAAGCCGAGAAACGATGTGATGTCTCGCGTTTTTATGATTATTTCGCTAAAATGATTATATTCTTACTTCCATCATCTTCTTCTCCCTCCATCATCTTCTTCTCCTCCATCCTTACTCTTCCCAACCTATCCAATTCTTCATTTTCCTTCTCATTTCATCCTCCCACCTTTCTCCTCTCCCTCCACGGCATCATATTACTATCCTTTGTCATCATCATCATCATCATCATCATCATCATCAGAAGCAGCGGCAATAAACTGACACCACGAGTCTATGGAATTAATTAAGACAATTTGCATCATTTCCCTCATATCAATTTCGAAGCGAGAACAACAAATAAACAGCAACAACAACAAAAATGACAATAACAATGAATGCCCTACGGAGAGAGAGAGAGAGAGAGAGAGAGAGAGAGAGAGAGAGAGAGAGAGAGAGAGAGAGAGAGAGAACGAAACACGGACCACACACACACACACACAAACGATAAAAAAAAAAAGTAGAGGAAAAGAAAAGAAAACAAGATTAAAGACAAACTCCCAACACCAAAAAAAAAAAAAAGAGAAAGAGAAAAAAAAGAAAAAAAAATACAAGTAGACAAATCAATAAACGGAGAGACAAACAGATAAACGAGAGAAGACATCCCCCCCATCCCTCCCCTCCCCTCTCCTCCCCTTCCCCCGCCTTTGACGCAAACCTCTTCACTGGATTAAACATTGATCATGACAAGTAACCTCAGCCATTGATCCTCGCATTGATCCTCCTCCTCTTCTTCCTCCTCCTCCTCCTCCTCCTCCTCCTCCTCCTCCTCCTCCTCCTCCTCCTCCTCCGCGTTGTGATTTTACGACTATTACCTGATTACCTGAAGGGGAGAGAATGAGGAGGAGGAGGAGGAGGAAGAGAGGGGAAGAAGAAGAGAAAAAGAGGAAAATTAATAAGGAAAGGAGGACAGAGAGAGAGAGAGAGAGAGAGAGAGAGAGAGAGAGAGAGAGAGAGAGAGAGAGAGAGAGAGAGAGAGAGAGAGAGAGAACTTGGGGACCTTTTCACTGTCGCGTTCCTTCTCTCTCTCTCTCTCTCTCTCTCTCTCTCTCTCTCTCTCTCTCTCTCTCTCTCTCTCTCTCTCTCTCCAGCAATCTTGAGTCTAGCCGTAATGCATAACAGTATATCATGAGTAATGCTTTAAAATTCCCAGCTCAGGTGACGGGTTGGCTCTTAGCGGTCTTCATGACGGAGGGCAGGAGAGGGAAGGCGGGGGGGGAGGAATGGAGGATATCGAAGGAGCGAAGAAGGGAAGGGAGAGCGGAAGGAATTAGAAGGAGGGAATGAAGGAAGGTTACTGTGTGTGTGTGTGTGTGTGTGTGTCACTCTTTCTTTCTTCTTTCTCTTTTTCTTTCTCTTGGTGATTGGGAAAGGATGCAGAATGTGAAAGAAATATATATTAAAGGAGGTTATTCTTGCTTTTTTGTTACCTATATGTTGTTGTTGTTGTTGTTGTTAGTAGTAGTAGTAGTAGTAGTAGTAGTAGTAGTAGTAGTAGTAGTAGTAGCTGTGGTAGTAGTAGTTGTTGTAGTAATAATTCTATTGATTATTTTCTTCTGTGATTACAAACAAAATACTCGGACAATACACATTAGTAAAGTTTCTCACCTTTTCACAATCTCCACTAAAATATGACACAAGATTGATTTCCCAAGCGTATTATTATTATTATCATCATTATTATTATTATTATTATTATTATTATTATTATTATTATCATTATTATCACCAACAATGAACCGAAAGTTATTTTTTTAGTTATTATTCTCTTCGTTATTTCTTCCTCCTGGTGTTGGCGGCCCAGCGTTGTGGTGACATCCAGGCTTCGCTCAAGACAGACCAGGCTGAAGCTGAGTCACTGAGCAGCTCGCACACACCAGAGAGAGAAAGAAACAGATGACAGAGAATGAAAGATGAATGTTCAAAATGTGCTTGTAAAATTTTGAGGTGATGGTCCAGAAGAGACGGTCAGGTTCCTGTAGTGGTGGTGGTAGTGGTGGTGGTGGTGGTGGTGGTAGTGTGTGTGTGTGTGTGTGTGTGTGTGTGTGTGTGTGTGTGTGTGTGTGTGTGTGTGTGTGTGTGTGTGTGTGTGTGTGTGTGCGCAAGACATTTATTGAAAAAAAAGAAAAACGTAATGGTCTGAAGAAAATTATTATTATTATTATTATTATTATTATTATTATTATTATTATTATTATTATTATTATTGTTATTTTTATCATTGTCATCATCATCATTATTATCGTCACACATTACCACTATTAATATTATCATGCACATGCACGTATTGCTACCATTACTATTATAACCACAGCTTACTACAACTCTTCATACGTGCGGTACTACATCTATCTACTACTGCAATAACTACTAAAAACACTTACAACAGCTATTACTCACAGCCACACTAATATTGACAACTGCAGCACCACCGTCACTACAACAAGAAAAGGAAAAGAAAAGAGAAGGGAAAAGAAAACAGTGGAACATAAGCACGATAAAAGACCAACAAGAAACAAGAAACACAAAGAACAATAAAAAGAAAAAAAAAAAAGAAAAAAATCAAAGGCCGAAAAAACATTTAGCAGAGACGCAGCAGAGAGGAACTAAGAATCAAACCCATTTATAGAAAGAAAGAAATTATAAGAAGAAAGAAAAAGAAAAGAAAAAAAAAAAAAAAAGAGTCGAGAAATAAATCAACACAAACAAACATGACGCAGAGAGAGAGAGAGAGAGAGAGAGAGAGAGAGAGAGAGAGAGAGAGAGAGAGAGAAATAACCGTGTAAATAAATCAGAGACAGACACACAATCCACTCCAACTCTCTCTCTCTCTCTCTCTCTCTCTCTCTCTCTCTCTCTCTCTCTCTCTCTCTCTCTCTCTCTCTCTCCCACTCAACCATAATCAATCCTTCCTTCCTCCTTTCTTTTTTTCCATTACCGTTCTTTCCTCCTCCTCTTCCTCCCTCTCCCCTTCCTCCCCCTCCCCTTCCTGCCGATTACCCTAAGCCCATAACTACCCATGATCTTGGCACCAGGGAGAACAGCGGGGAGATTAGGGCGACGCTGGAAGGGCGGGGAGAGTGCACGTGACGAGAGAGAGAGAGAGAGAGAGAGAGAGAGAGAGAGAGAGAGAGAAGAGAGAGAGAGAGAGAGAGAGAGAGAGATCATTAATGTATTTGTATCACCAGTTTGTTAATTCAATATAATTACACACGCGAGTCCCTGCAGCCAGCCAGCCAGCCAGCCAGCCAGTCAGCCGCGCCCTCCCCGTCTCCGCCTCCGCCGCCACCGCAGCTGCCTCTTCTTCTTTTGGTGTTTACTCCTCTTGTCGCTGTCTCTGTCCCCGCCGCCGCTTCAACTACCGCATCCAAGCTTGTCACTGTAACTATATGCCACCCCGCTACCCTACTGCTGTCCTCACTACCTCCATCAGCTACCCGTCTGTATGTTATTTAGTGATGTAACTCTGATGGGTTCGTAGTTATGTTCGTCATTTCTTTTTTTTTTGAAGAAGGGATAATGAAATATTGATAATGATAATTAAAATCTATCGCCACTGTTGTCACTAATAAGGAAAATAAAGTCAAACTAATTTAAACTAGCACTAATTATTATGACTTCTTGTGTATTCCTCTTATTCTTGTTTTTATTCTTCCTCCTTTTTCTTATTCTTTAAAAATCACAAAATCAATAAAATAATATAAAAACAAATGAGACAAAAAAATACCTTAATTGCTTACTCTGAATCGTTACCTCCGACAGCTGACCGTTCACAGCTTTATCAGACATAGAAGCTTAAAATCAAACAATAATCTTTTTTTTTTTTCCATGGTTACCTTAAAAAAAAATATATCCTTAATTAACAATCCGCTTCCTCCCTCATTAGCATTATTTTTTTTTTCTGATTCTGGTCCAGGAAAGGTTTGTAAAGAAAGTTCTACATTAATTTTTGGCGGAAACATGTAATCACTGCCATGTATTACACACAAGACAGCCTCGGTGAGCAAAACAACGCCATCACTGTTTTCCAAGTTGCTTTTCCTCGTATCCATTAGAGCACGACCTTATTTCCTGCTATTCTTCCTTAATCTATTTCCTCGTCCCTTACACTACTCTCTCTCTCTCTCTCTCTCTCTTCACTTTCCTTAAATAAACTCTACGAAACCATTCCTCACTATGAACTGCTCACTTTTTCTCCTCCCATTTCTTTCTTTCATCCTTCTCTTTCTTTTCTCCTTCACATAGTCCATCTCCTCCTCCTTCCCCTCCTCCTCCTCCTCCTCCTCCTTCTCCTCCTCAGCACACTAAGGCACGGCCGCCACCCAGCTCACCACAAAGCGGTAATTGGCGTGAAAACAAGAGATTAACCACACACACAAAAAAACCAACTCTCCCGATCCGCCACTGCTACTTTCCTCCACTCCTTCATCCACCTTCCCTCCACCTTTCCTCCACTCTTCCCAGCCCTACCCCAGCCTTCCCCCTCTCTCCTCCACGCCCGTGACGCCCTCGGGAGGGTAACTTTGCGGGGAAAACAGCAAATTAAAAGAGAGAATACGGCGTGACCCTTCCGTGCAGAGGCGGCGGTGGTGGCGGTGGGTGATCGTGTCAAAGAGTTCACTGCGATCAGGAGGAGCAGGAGGAGAAGGAAGAGGAGGAGAGGGGGGTTAGGAGGAGGAGAGGGGGGTAGGAGGAGGAGAGGGGGGAAGGAGATACGGTATAGTAAGAAAAAGGTAGAGGAAAAGAGTCGGTAAGGCGGATTTATGTCTTTTTAGATGGAAGAGAAAATTTCATGAGAGAGAGAGAGAGAGAGAGAGAGAGAGAGAGAGAGAGAGAGAGAGATAACATATATAACACCTTTGTGACTATAGGGAATATGACACTAGATACAAATGATGATGGTAATAATGATGATGATGATGATGATAAGTAGTAGTAGTAGTAGTAGTAGTAGTAGTAGTAGTAGTAGTAGAAGTAGTAGTAGAATAAAATACGACACTAATACTAACGAGAGATCAAGAAAGTAAACACGCCACAAAAAAAAAAAAAAAACTGACACAAACTTTGCAGGGAAGCAGAGAACATGAACGTACACAAATCAAACTGGAGAGTCAACAGTTGAATTGTAAACCAAAGACAAAACCGGGAAAGAGAAAAAAAAACAAAACAAAAAAACAAACCAAAAAAACAAAGAAAAGCATGAATTTCGTGGAAGAGATCACAAGTTTGAAAAAAAAAAAGATTCCACACGATAAGAAAAAAAAATATAGTTTATACATAAAAAAATGAGAAATGATAAAAATATATAATATCTGTTATTAAAAACCGTATTAATCACAGACCACAGAAACAAACGAAGCAATAACGAAACTCAGAATAATAATGATAACAATAATAACAACAAATTCAAGAAAATAAAATCTAAATATTAAAAAAGAAAGTGGGCAGAAGAGATAATGGTATGAGCATTGATCCGAGGTCCTCTTCGTCCTCCTCCTCCTTCTCCTCCTCTCTTCTCCCTTCTTCTTCTCCTCCTCCTCTTCCTCCGCCTCTACTTATTATGGCTTTCCATTGATCAGGTTCTTCCTCCTGTGTAATTTTGATGAGAAGGAAAAGGCAGAGAGAGGAGAAAGAGGAAGAGGAGAACAAGAGGGGAGAACAGGGGACGAGAACAAAGATGAGAATAAGGGATAAAAACAAAGTGCTGACAAACTGATTGGCTGAATGACTGCTTGACTGACTGGCTGACTGACTGACTGACTGACTGACTGACTGACGGACGGACTGACTGACTGACTGACTGACTGACTGAATCAATAATTATTTAACCGTCTGACTGACTGACTTACTAACTGAGATGGTTGACTGGATAAATGGCTGACTGACTAAATGACTCGTTGACTGATTAAAAGACAGGCAGCCTGACTGATTAATTGACTGACAAAAGTGGCTTAACTGATCATCTGATTGACATACTGGCTCGTTGGTGAACTTGCTTACTAATTAACCGACTGAATAACCGAATGACCGACTGAATGACTGACTGACGAATGAACTGGAAAAAAAATGACTAGCTAACTACTTGAGTGACTGACTTAACTGATTAGTTGACTGACTTGCTAATTGGTTGACTGATTCGCTAACTGCCCAATTGACTAACTAGCTCACTAATTGGTTGACTGACTCACTCACTGATTGGCTGACTGAGTAACTGAGAGTGGACGGGCTGAGTCAAGACAGAGGAGAAGGTGACCTGCGCGCCAGTCACAAGCACGTGTAATTATCCTCAAGCAGCGCAATTAGCCGCCAAAATGGATCATAACAGGTATGCTCATCTTCCTCCTCCTCCTCCTCCTCCTCCTCTTCCTCCTCCTCCTCCTTCTCCTCCTCCTCCCTCCACATGTCCATTTTCCTTTATGGTTTTTCCCGTTTTTTGTTGATTGCGCAGGTAAGCAAGTCCATCAGGAAGGCTTAACCACTGCCGGATCGCTTGCTGCTTTTTATCTTTTCTCACGTGATAAAAATTTTGCCCAAAGTTAATTGAAACATGGCGGGTCGACTTTCACGCTATCTCCAGGATCATAGCTCTTTTTACTAACACCATTCCTTTTTTTTTTTTCTGATCTACTAATCACTAAGGTGTACAGAACATGAGGCGAGGCGCGGAAGTCTTGCCAGTTGGACCGTGCAGTGGGAGTATTTTGAAACACTTCTGCGCTGCGCCTCACCTCCACTACTTTCAAAAGGCTCTAGTTGAAGCTACACGGCGGAGTTTTAGGGGTGTTTTTACGATTCTAGTGATAGATTAACATGATTTCCACATTACTAAATGGATAAATAGTCTTGAGAATCCATCTAATCATATGTGTGGCCTTTGAAGATAGTCATCGTTTTTTTCTGAATACGGGCCGGTGTGCGGTGAACGGATCGCTGCTTGTTGCCAGAGAGGGTTAAGGCAAGACCGAGAGAACTATGGTCTAGTCTGTGTGTCTTGGGTTTGGAGGTACACGAGGCAAGACTTCCCGCCAAACACAAGACGTTCAGAGATGATAATGAGAGGCGTCACTTGAGCAAACCATTGTTAAACGCTGAACTCTCACAAATCATACGAGAGCGTGCATGGTGTGGTGTAATGAGGCACACGTAATAGCACTGCATAATCCGTACTTCTATACATTGAGGTTCCCATAATTGGCAGCATTAGGGTCATTGCAGGGCGGTGTTCATGTCTCGTTACGGCCACATTCCGAGTTTTGTTGCCGTACTTAACAACTGGAACGAGCGTCTGTGATTTGATTCCCTGGTGGTGTGGGGCTCGGCTGACTTGTGTTGTAGGCAGGGTGGGTAAATGATGGCCTGCTTGACGTAGCGGCCCTGCGTGAGTGTGAGGGAATACTGCGACACTGCATAAAGAATAATGACAAGTAGGTAAAGAAATGAATAAATGAATAAAGAAGAATAAGAATGAAATGAAGAAATATAGAAATTAAATGACGAAGTGAAGAAAAAAAAATGAAGCAATTAATAATCAGCAAGGGGAACTTATCACCTTTTCTTCTCACATTTATTTATGTAATCTTTCAACACTTTGCCTTCTTCTTCTTCTTCTATTAATTTCTTCACACTCATGTTTATCTCTTACACCCCCCATATTTCCCCCTCCAAAGAAAAATGAAACGACAAATACAACAGCTTCAAGATCACGCCTCCTGAGAGACGCGGCTCGTCCAATGTCCAATATTAAAAATCCGAACAAAATCAGAGGATAAAAATAAAAAGGAAAGAACACCACTATACATGAAATAAGTAAAAAAAAATGAACGGTGAAAGTTAAAGTACTATAAAACGATATGAATGGAGTTTGGACGGACGAGTGACGCATTTCGACATTCATCTACTTAATCACTTTTCACTTTGCCGCTTACCAAGAATAGAAGAGAATTACGTACTATCGCTTCTTCTTTCTCTCCTTTTGATTAACCCTTTTCTCTGCGACACGAAACGATTAGCAGCACCAGAGGCAATACGTGAAGTCTTTATAAGGATCTACAAGAAAGTTAGAGATGAAAAAGAATACATTTTGCAATTTCTTCCCAGTTTAAAGAATAGATGTGGCTGTAGAACAAGTAAAGATGGCTCAGAGTGATTGGTAATTAGGGAAAGGTGTAACAAGTGGCAATCAAAGGGTTAATTAAGAGACTATTATGCATCAATACCATCCCATCACCACAACTATAACCAATACTATTACTACCACAACCACCACCACCATAACAATGACTATAGACTTAGATTACACATTATATCAAGCTACGTCTGTAATCAATGTTTCTGTACATGTGCCATACATTATCACCCTTTTGTAACCAGAAGTGAAATGTTCAAAGATTAATTATTTGTATGAAAAAATAAATAAGTAAAAAAATAAGTCCCTTCTCGATGACTTCCAAGTGTGTGTGTGTGTGTGTGTGTGTGTGTGTGTGTCTGTGTGTGTGTGTGTGTGTGTGATCCATCCACTAGGGCCGGCCACTCCTGTCCTAATGGTTGGTGTGGGTATTAAGCGGATAAAGAGAGGGAGAAAATACACTACATCTGGCGGGAAGGAAGAGGGAAGGAGGGCGGGAAGACGGGAAGGAAGACGGGAGAGGGGGGGAGGAGGGCGGGAAGGAGAGGAGGGAGGGATTACTGGTGTTTCCCTGGGTGTTAGTGTCGTGGTTATTGCTGCCATTATCCAGTTAGGGAGGCAGGTCTGTTAGTGGTGGCGATGGTGGTGGTGGTGGTAGTAGTAGTAGTAGTTACAATAGTAGCTGTTTGTGTTAGTAGTGGCGCAATGATTTATTAACGGGTGTTGTTTATTTAATTTATGTACTTATTCATTTAACAATATTTTCATTCTGCTCTCTTCTTCCCCCCCCCTCTCTCTCTCTCTGGCATGGGGTTCAAGTGACGGCACCTCAAACCAAGCATCATGAGGCGTGAAAGACTCCGCCAGCACCACACACGCTCCTGTAACCCTCGCAGCGCCCCTGTAGCTACGCAGTGCTCACAGTCCACCATTACCTCGTGGAAGCACTCCTTCGTCACTCTTTCCTTCCCATCATCAAAGGGGTAACATGGCTGTCATAATAAAACTAAACAAATAAATAAATAAATGAATAATTGAATAAACAAAAAAAAAATGTTAAGTTAATTATAGACAGAAAAAGAGAAAACATTTTATAACGAACGATTTCAAGACCTTCACACGCCCGAGCCATATAATTATTCCTGTATAAATAAATAAATAAATAAAAGATTCACCCAAACAGATACACGGAGAAAAATTTATGACGGGCGATTCAAACACCCTCACACACCCATGCCATACAACTGTTTCTGTAATGTGACGTGCATCCATTACCCCATAGCGTTATTGCACGGCCGCCCATGAGAGGGAAATGCGGCGGGCAAGTAAATAAAGAAGGATTAGTGGTGCTCAGAGCGAAGAAGGAGGTATGTTAGCTACTGGTGATGGAGGAAGAGGGCGGGAATGGGCGATCTTGTCCCCCCCTCCCCCATTTATATCAAGTAAATAATCCATATATTTATTTGTTTTTATTCATGTCACTTGTATTGATTAACTAACGCACGTCTTCTTCTTTTCTATTCTTTTTTTTCTTCTTCTCATTATGTTTTCAGTTTGACAAGTTTAGGCGCAGGGTGAAGTGTATAAATAAAATCAGTTTAATTTGCAATATAAGCTCGAGGAGAAGCCGCTTCAAACGAACGAATAGTTTACGGAAAGAAAACACACACACATACACACACACACACACACACACACGACTTAATATTTTTTCATTCCTACTCTTTCTCATTATCTTCGTCACCGTCTTCCTCCTCCTCTTTGTTGTCTTCTTACTAACACTCCTCCTCCAACTCCTCCTCTTCTTCATGCTTTTGTTTTTCTTCCTCCTCCTTCTCCTGCTGCTCCTCGTCTCCCTCTTCCTCCTTATCCTCTCAAAAGGCATAATCCTGGTCATTACATACCTTAATTCACACGCTTGCCTGCCTCTGCCGCCACTGCTAGACTGTACTGTACCCTCTGCAAAGGACAAAGAAAATATGAATTACCAAGACAATTTTACCAAATCTCACAAATGCTGAATATACATAAAACTTGCTCCTAATGACAGAACAGAGAGAGAGAGAGAGAGAGAGAGAGAGAGAGAGAGAGAGAGAGAGAGAGAGAGAGAGAGAGAGAGAGAGAGAGAGAGAGAGAATCATCATCTTCTCACCTCGCAAGACTCAAAAGGGCAAGTTGCTTCTCTTCAATTATAAACGCTATCTAAATAATGAAAAAAAATAAAAAAAACACTCTTTCTCTTCCTCACACACACACACACACACACACACACACACACACACAGGAGGGTCATTCCGGTTCCTCGCCCCGCCAAGCGCTAGGCGGGTCGTCAGGCAGAAAGGATAGCCCGATAAAAACGTCTAATCACAATGGTGCCTCTTATTTACGACTCGCTAAAAGGTGGCAAATAAATACCCAGCCACCTACCACGTTACGTTAATACTTACTTACTGAGCACACACACACACGCACACACACACGGCATTTACGTACATCACTAAATAACAATCAAATACGGCAAAACACACACACACACACACACACACACACACACACACACACACACACACACACACACACACACTGTCCCTCCACGAAATATACATAAAAAGAAAACGAAGGAGAGAGAAAGAAGAGAGTAGAAGGAAGGGAAAATTGGATTAATGGACGAAAAAAAAAAACTAAAAGAAAATGAGTTAGAGAGAGAGAGAGAGAGAGAGAGAGAGAGAGAGAGAGAGAGAGAGAGAGAGAGAGAGAGAGAGAGAGAGAGTGTAAAAAAAAAAAGAAAAAGAAAACGGGAACAAACCAAAAACGGAACCAACACCCAAGCAATGAACAAGGAAGGGGAAAGAAAGGCGGCGTTACTAAAAACGAGAGCGCTTACTGACCCACATCGCCACCACCACCACCACCACCACCACCACTACACACATGCACACTTCGTCAGGAGCTTAACCTCTGACCAAGTCTTCGAGAACATACGAGTGCCACACCTGAGTCCCAATTATCACCCCCTCCTTGCCTCACTTGACCCCAACACCCCACCAGCACCCCTCAAACACCCCACCGCACCTCTCCCCCTCCTCCCCCTCCTCCTGCTCCTTATCCTAGTTCTTAATGGGGAAGAACACGAGATCTTGGGGAGCGGAATGTCGGGGCCGCCATTGCGTTCCTCCCTGACTGGCATGAGGGAAGGGGAGGAAAGGAGGGGGAGGAGGAATGGTGTTAGCGTTAAGTACAGAGTGAGTGGCGCAGGGAGAGGGGAGAGCAAGAGCAAGGAACAACAACAGGAGCTGGTGAAAATATGAGGGAAGGGAGTGAAGGGGGGAGAGAGAGAGAGAGAGAGAGAGAGAGAGAGAGAGAGAGAGAGAGAGAGAGAGAGAGAGAGAGAGAGAGAGAGAGGCGAACGGACAGGCGGCCAGACAGATTTACACAAAAGTAGACAGAAAATCCATTTCACACACACACACACACACACACACACACACACACACACACACACACACACACACACACACACACACAGGCTATGTCAAAGGAACAGACGCGCATATAAAGGAAAGGAGAGAATTTCTAAATGCAAAGGAGAAGGAAGAGAAATGCAGAGACAGGAACGCTGGTAACTGTAGAGAGAGAGAGAGAGAGAGAGAAAGAGAGAGAGAGAGAGATGTATTTGAAGACCACGGAATGAAAAAGCGAAAAGGTTCAGAGACAAGCAAGGCAGAGACGAGACAAGCTGAGGAAAGAGAGGAGAGGAACCTGAAAAAAAAAACAAAAAAAACAAAGCCAGAAGGAGAATAAAATACGTAATGAAAAAAAAAAGACCAGAAAGAGAGAAGAGAGATAAGAGAGATAAGAGAAAATAAGATAAGAGAAAAGATAAGAGAGAGAGAAGAAAAAGAGATACACCAAGAGAGATAAAAGAAAGACACGAGACACTAAGAAAAGAAAGGTCTGAAAAAAAAAAGGAGATGAGGAAGAGGAGGATAATAATGTAATGAAAGGATAAACACATTGATGCTCAGACGACAAAAGCAGTACATGTTATTTTTTTTTTTTTTTTATCTACTCTTTCTACCCTTTGTTTTCACCTCTTCTCTCTTTTCTTCGTGTTCTTTTGTTTTTGCTTTCTTTCTGTCTTCTTTTTTCTTCTTCTTTCTTTTCCTACTCCTCCTCCTCCTCCTCCATTCACTCTTCCCTTTCGTGGTCATCTTTTTTCTTATCTTTCCTTCTCCTTCTCCTCCTCTTCCTCTTCTTCTTCTTTCTTTTCTTCTTAGTCCTCCTCCTCCTCCCCTCACTCTTTCCTTTCATGGTCATCTTTTTATCTTTCCTCCTCCTCCTCCTCCTCCTCTCACTCCTCACACAACACACAACACACTCGCTCTCATACATAAACCAGATAAGCCAAGCCACACACACACACAAAAAGAGTAAAAAAGTAAAAAGAAAACAAGGCCAAAAAAATTAAAAAAAATAAAAAAATCAGACAAAAGACACAAATTTCTGGCTCCGAGGGACTTTAATAAAAAGCATAAAGTATAAAGTTTTTTTTTTCTTCTTCTTTCATTCTTCTCTTGCAGCATTTGCGTGTGAAGACATAATCAGCGAATCACACTTTTCTTGCCTCTCGCATTAAAGTGCCCTGGAAAAAAAAAATAAATAAAACGAAAAAAAAAGAAGAAAAGGAAAAGAAAACAAAGGAAGAACTCGCGGCCATGCAAGTCCTGTGGCTTTGACTTCCAAGACCTGACCCTCCCTGACCTCTGTTCTATGACTTCCAATACTGACCTGCCCTCTGTTTTGTGACTGCCAAGATCTGACCTGTCTTGATTTCTGTTCTGTGACTTCAAGAGTGATTAGCGGGGTTCTCAAGAGCGTTTCTTTTGTTAATAATGTAGAAATCTTGTTAATCTGTCACTAGAATCGTAAAAACACCATTAAAAATCCATGTAACTCCAAGTAGACTAATATGAAAGGCCACAGACGTGATTAGCCGGATTTTCAAGACTGTTTTCTCTTGTTAATAATGTAAAAATGTTGTTAAATTGCCACCAAAACCGTAAAAAAAAACCTTAAAAAAAAAACAGAGTAATTTCAACTAGAGGATTTTTAAAGTAGTGGAGTTGAGGTGGGACGCAGAAGTGTTTCAGAATATGGTCGCTAGAATGACTGTGGATGCGGGTGGGTATCTAATGTGGTGAGGAAATTGGGAAATAGTGGATGTAGATGAAGAATAAATATTAAAACAGGGACGTGTTGAAAATCACTGAGGATAGAACAGCTATTTTTTTTAAGGATGAGTGGAAAAGGAGAGAGGAAAAAAAAAAAACTGAAAGGACCCTTGATTATGATAATTAAGAAGAGGAGGAGGAGAAGGGGGAGGAGGAAGAGGAAGAGGACGAGACAAAGAAAATGGAGGAGCAGTATGAAATGCATGAGGAGGAGGAGGAGGAGGAGGAGGAGGAGGAGGAGGAGGAGAAGGAGGAGGAGGAGGAGGAGGAGGAGGAGGAGGAGGAGGAGGAGTAGAAAGCCGAAGAAGAGGTGAGATAAATAACAACAATAATGATGATTATAAACAGGAGGAGGAGGCGGAAGAGGAGGAAGTGGTGGTGGTGGTGGTGGTGGTGGTGGTGGTGGTGAAGCATTGACAAGAGGTGCACGTAGGAAAGGGAGACTCATAACTTCTACGAAAGGATATTATCTGCTCCGGGAAAAGACTGAATTTTCATTTGGGAATATCAACTCTTTTATTGTCGTAGTAGTAGTAGTAGTAGTAGTAGTAGTAGTAGTAGTAGTAGTCATGAAAACTGTACAATAACATAAACAGCAACAGTAACACAACCAATAATAGTGACTGTAACTCTATTTGTCGTAATGTTACTTTAATCACTAACCTTTTTCACTATTACATACCATAGTGACAAATAAAAAAAATAAAAAATAAAAAAAACACCAACAACAGTATCATTTCTTTAACTTCTCCCAACTCACCATGACGGACACAGCATATCTATTCACCACTCAGCATTGGCTCAGTAACAAACACCGGTACCAGCAGAGGGGGGAGGGGGGGTGGTCACTGCATTACACCTGGCAGCACAGCAAGACACACTAGGATATATTTTGACTATATTTTACACATATGAATAATTACTGTGTACCTGAGCCCTTGTTGTGGCTTTGTGGAGCGTGTATGATAAAAATAAATAAATAGAAATGGATAAATAGATAGATAGATAGATAGAGACATAGATAGATATACAGATAGACTGATAGATAGATAGATAAATAAATAAATAAGTGAACAAACAGATAAAGAGGACTTCCTTCTCCTCCTCTGTGACCGTAAGCACGTATATTGCAAGATGTATTGCCGTTGCATGTGTGATGGATGAGAGACACACGGGGATTAACGCGCTATAGTCAGGGTTCCAGTCACGTCTGGTAGTACAGTTAACGCATAGAGGTCCATTAATGCTCAGCTAAGAATGTTAAGTAAGAATGACTACGTGTAAAAACAAAACTACTCTGCGCCCTCGTATATTATTTAGTGCATACTCGTATACTTGACGTGCGATTATTTATTTAGTTCCTTCATTATGTGTTACTTACATCTTATCGTACTGTGTGTTTTTCAAATAATAATAATAATAATAATAATAATAATAATAATAACAATACTGCTACTACTGCTACTACTACTACTACTACTACTACTACTACTACTACTACTACTACTAATAATAATAATAATAATAATAATAATAATAATATTTGCATGGTTACAGAGAGAGAGAGAGAGAGAGAGAGAGAGAGAGAGAGAGAGAGAGAGAGAGAGAGAGAGAGAGAGAGAGGAGAGAGAGAGGAAGAGAGAGAGAGAGAGAGAGAGGAGAGAGAGAGAAGAGAGAGAGAGAGAGAGAGAGAGAGAGAGAGAGAGAGAGAGAGAGAGAGAGGGTTAATTTGATCTTTTCAAAGCTACAAAAATACTCAAAGACACTGTAGCAGTACAACAGTAAAAGTAAAAAAAAAAAAAAATTCGTAGGTAGATTTAAGAAAATGTTTGTTTGGCAGTGAAAGGAGTTAATATTTCATCACAGTGCACGTCTTCTTGTTATCTAGTACTATTAATAACAATCTTCTCCTTGTCCTCATTCTTTTCTCTGCACTTTTTTTTTCCCTTCACTTAACACGAAGAATGCATAAAAAAAGGTCAGACATTCTAGTCCAACATATCCTTTCTCTCTCTCGTTTTTCTTTTCATTTATCCTGTCAGTCTTTCCTTCCTTGCCCACTGCCAAACATATTTTCTTTCTCTTGGCATGGCGGGCACACGAAACTCGAGTCATTTAGCTCTCTAGAGTCAAGGTGTCTTTGTGATGGGGTGCACTTAAACTTCCTCCTCCTCCTCCTCCTTCTCCTCCTCCTCCTTTCCTCCCCTTCCTTCTTTCCTTCGCTCAATATTCTGCTCCTTCATTTTCTCTTATTTTTTTTCTCTCTTCTTAACTTAATCTGAGTCTGTTAATGTTTTTTTTTCTTTTCTCTCCTTCCTTCCCCTTTCTTTTTCTCTTCCTTCGTTTTCCTTCTTCACTTACTTATTCTGTCCCATGTTCATTTAGCAATTCAATCCTCTTCTTTTCCCCTTCTCTTCTTTTACCTATCCCTTTTAGTTAGTCCATCTCTTCCCTTTCCATTTCATTCATCCACCTTCCAACTTTTCAAAATCTGTTCTTCTTCTACTTAAATCCCCTTCTTTTTTTTTTCCTCTTTTCCTTCCCTTCTAATCTTCCTCTGAGTCTGTCTTTTTTTCCTAGTTTACTCCTCTCCCTTCCTTCCCCTTTATTTTTCTTCTCTTCCCATCTAATTTCACTTTATCTTCCCATCTTTCTGTGTCTGTCTCCACTTAACTCCCCTTTCTTTCTTTCCTCCTTCCTTCCCTTTAACTTTCCTTCTTTCCTTCTTCATTCCTTTCCTTCCCACCTCCTTCATTCATTTAATCTCCCCTCTCTTCCTCATTCTTTCCTTTGCTTTCTATTTCCTTCGTTTTATCTTCGTTTCTCTCCCACCTTTCCCGGATCTTCCCACTTTCCGAGTCTCTCTCTCTCTCTCTCTCTCTCTCTCTCTCTCTCTCTCCTCCTCTCTCTCTCTCTCTCTCTCTCTCTCCCCCTTCCTTCCTTTCCCTGCTACACCTGGTCTCTATAATCACTCCAGTTTGAATAGAATACCATTTTGGCTCGATTGCTCTCTGCTCCCGTGCCTTTCCTATTCCCCTTCCCCCCCCTCCCTCTTCCTCTCTCTCTCTCTTTCTCTTGTTCTCCTCCCTCCCCTCCATCTTCCCGTCCTTAATTTTCGTCTCCCCAACACCTCTTCTCTTTTCTGTTCCAATGGCTAACCCCTCTATTATTTCTTCTTCTTCTTCTTCTTCTTCTTCTTCTTCTTCTTCTTCTTCTTCTTCTTCTCATTCTGTTCGTCTTCATTTCTTCGTCCTTTTTTATCTTAAGTCTCTTCTTTAAAGTCTGTTGTTGTTCTCTCTCTCTCTCTCTCTCTCTCTCTCTCTCTCTCTTCTCTCTCTCATCTCTCTCTCTCTCTCTCTCTCTCTCTCTCTCTCTCTCTCTCTCTCCTCCATTACTTGACTCGCTCCACACACTTCATCTTCTCTTGCATACTTTCTGTTTTTCTTTCTCTTTTCTTCTCTCTCCTTTCTTTGCACTTCTAATCCTCCACCTCCTCCACCTCCTCCTCCTCCTCCTCCTCCTCCTCCTTCCTCAATTCAAACAAAAGAAAACGTGAAAGAAAAATTCCAGGACCCCAACAAAATACTCACAAAAGATAGGTTAGATCCCCTCACCCACCATCATCACCACCACCATCACCACCATCATCACCACCACCGCCACCACCACCACCACCTCAGCAGTTGAGCGCCAGACAATCAGACAGACATAAAAATCCTTGACAAAACATCGCACTTTGCTTCTCCCCTTCCCTCTCCCCCTCTCTCTCTCTCTCTCTTTTTCACTACACTCCTCCTCCTCCTCCTTTCTCCTCCTCCTCCTCCTCCTCTTGCCTTGCGATGGCCGCCACACTAATGTAATGAAGTCAGGTCTCCTCCATTCTCTCTCTCTCTCTCTCTCTCTCTCTCTCTCTCTCTCTCTCTCTCTCTACTCTCTCTCTCTCTCTCTCTCTCTCTCTCTCTCTTGTCCACTCTTTTCGCTGTCGTTCTTAATCGTGAGTGAGAGACAGAGAGTGGGTGAGTGAGTGAGTTAGGAGGAGAGAGAGAGAGAGAGAGAGAGAGAGAGAGAGAGGAGAGAGAGAGAGAGAGAGAGAGAGAGAGAGAGAGAGAGAGAGAGAGAGAGAGAGAGAGTGTATCACCCAGCCAGCCAACAAGTCAGGCAGCTAGTCAGCCAGTCAGTCAGCCAGTCACCTAGCCAGTCAGCCAGCCAGCCAACCAGCAAGTCAATCAGCAAACTCAGTCAGCCAGTTACCCATCCAGCCAGCCAGTCACCTACCCACCTAGTCAACTAGCCAACCAGTCACCCAGCCAGTCACCCAGCCAGCCAGCCAGTCACCTACCCACCTAGTCAACTAGCCAACCAGTCAGCCAGCCAGTCAGCCAGCCAACCAGACACTCCTAGCCGTACCCAACCTCAAGGGGAACTGAGACCAGTGTAAACAAGACCATAACACACACACACACACACACACACACACCACACACACACACAACTGTTATGTACTAGAGGCGTTATTCCCCTAGTCTCCGTTAGTCAGTGGCATTGCAGATTCTTCAGTCAGTCCTTCATTCATTCATTCCGTCCTTCCTTCCTTTCTTCCTTCCTTCCTTCCTTCCTTCTTTTTCTCTCCAACGATTCATTCACCCAGTTTTGTATCTATGCTTTCCCAGAAGGAGAAGAAGAATGAGAAGAAGAGGAGGAGGAGGAGGAGAATTAAAAGTAGAAAATAGAAGCTGATGGAGGAGGAGGAGGTGGGAGGAGGAGGAGGAGGAGGTGGAGGAGGAGGAGGAGGAGAAAAAGAAGAAGAATAAGAAGGAGAAGAAGAAGGAGAAGAAGAAGAAGAAAAAGAAGAAGATAATGGTGGGTGATAGAAGAAAGCAGAGGAAAAAATAAAAAATACCAATAATTAAAAAATAATAATGCTAATAATAATAATAACAATAATAATAATAATAATAATAATAATAATAATAATAATAATAATAATAATAATAATAATAATAATAATGTAAATAATAAGATGATGATGATGATGATGATGATGAAAAAAAGAGCACCAGTAGCAACAACAACAACAACAACAACAAAAACAACAAGAGCAACAACAACAACAACAAAATTAATACACACAGAAAAAAAAAAAAACAAGAAAAGAACACCTTTAAGAAAAGAAAAAAAAAAACACAAGGAAGGAATTTAAAACATACACGAAAAAATAATAAAATAACAAGAGACAAAGAGAAAGAAAGAAATAAACAGGAGGAGGAGGAGGAGGAGGAGGAGGAGGAGGAGGAGCAGGAGAAGGAGGAGGGAAAAGTAAGAGGAAGAGGAGGAGGAAGAGGTGTGTGAGCGATAGCAAGTGATCTAATTCCGTGGGGGAGGAGGAGGAAGAGGAGGAGGAGGAGGGACGAGGGGAGGCGCCATCGACCAGCCCACCTTTGCGTGCCTTCCCATCACGGCCCTCTGGCGGCAGGAATCAGAAACTTGGTCTCTCTCTCTCTCTCTCTCTCTCCTCTCCTCTCTCTCTCTCTCTCTCTCTCCTCTCCTCTCTCCTCTCTCTCTCTCTCTCTCTCTCTCTCTCTCTCTCCTCTCTCTCTCTCTCTTGAAGTTTGCCCTGATGTGAAGATAATAATTATGATGTTTTCCTATGCACACACACACAAACACACACACACACACACACACACACACACACACACAGAAAACCACTACCTCATCTCCATACATCTTCCACATTCCTCATGTTGCACAAATCCTCCACACTTTTCTTCTCTTCCCTGACCAACCAAACTTCTTATTCCTACTTGAGATCTACAATTCTCAAGTCAGACCTGCTCCAGTGTCCGTTTTTCCTCTTTCCTCCTTCTCTTCCTCCCTCAGCATTCTTTTTTTACCCGATCTTAGCGCAGTACTTTCCAATTTCACCTGCAATACTGTCTTGTCTTTTCATACTTCGGGTTCACATTTCTAAACTCAGACTTGTGCTAAATTTTTATTTTTTAATGTATGTATGTATTCCTAATAATAAACTTAATACTGAGGGGATGTAGTTTGTAAATAAATAAGATCGCCACGACATCAGTAACGAGAGAAAAAGGAGGTGATATTAATTAAAAGGACAGAGATGTAAAGCAGACACACCTAAAAGCCTTTCCTCAGTATCACGGAAACCACTGACCACTGAAACAAGACAACGTTCCTACTGTAGCATCGGAACGGCACTTAACTCGGAAACTACCTATAAAAAAATTGGTTCAAGGTCACATTATTGGAGAACAACAAACATTTCAGGGGAAGCAAAAATTTGAACTAACAAGGACAAATCGAGTTTTTTTTTTTTTTCCTTGTTTTTCATATTTATTTTTAAAACGACGACTGCCTGTGAAAAGAACCATCTCGCTAAGTAACTGTACATACCAACCCACTACCTTCACTTCTACAGAACGCTCTCTGAAGACGATGCAATGTACATGAATGGCCAATAAAACAAAACAAAGTAAAAATCAATAAATAAATAAATACATACATAAATAGAGAGAGAGAGAGAGATGAGAGAGAGAGAGAGAGAGAGAGAGAGAGAGAGAGAAGGAGATGAGAGAGAGAGATGATGAGAAGAGAGAGGAGAGAGAGAGAGAGAGAAACAGAAGACGAATGATTTATTGTCCTGCTTGGATGACTCTTCGATTTCTTTGTATTAACGTCAATCAGGGAGGAGGAGGAGGAGGAGGAGGAGGAGGAGGAGGAGGAGGAGGAGGAGGAGGAGGAGGAAAGAAGTAGCAAAATAAAAGGAAAGAAAGGATGGAAGAAAGGAAAAGAAGGAAAGGAAGGAAAGAAGGAAAGGAAGGAAGAAAAAGAAAACCAAGGAATGAAAGAAGGAAGGAAAGATGGAAGGAAGGAAGGAAGGAAGGAAAGAAGGAAGGTGATGGTGGCAATGCTGATGATGAAGATGAGAAATGAAGATGGAAAAGAAGGAAAGAACTAGTAACAAGATTTTAGTAAGATAAGTGAAAAAAAGTGAAGGAAAGGAAGGCCGGGAGAGAAGATGGCGAGAAAGGAAAGGTGGAGGAGCAGAATGGAAGGAAGGAAGGAAGGTAGGAAGGAAGGACAGGAAGGATGGGTGGATGAATGGAAAGCAGAGAAGAGGAGAGGACCTTTGCGATGAGGGACCCAAATGAAGGAGGACCTGGAGAAAGGGAACCACTTCGAGAGAGAGAGAGAGAGAGAGAGACGAGGGGGGGGAGGAGAGAGAGAGAGAGAGACGACGAGATGAGAGAGAGAGAGAGAGAGAGAGAGAGAGGTGCCGCCCCTTCATACCCCACTTCGTTCTTACTCTAATTAGATTTAAAATCTACTTGCCTACACCTGTATATTCATCTACCTGTTAATGTATCTTTCTCCTTCATTTTGCTGTAGTGAGTGGTAATTAACAATTTTTAGGACTCCGTTCTTAGACTAACCAGGATGTACCTTGAATTATTTATTTATCTATTTATTTTCAGTGCTTGGATTAATCTTACATTCATTTTCGTCTTGTTATGTGGGTCTTTTTCTAGTTTCAGCAGGTCAACGGTTTTCCATATTTTATTTATTTATTTTTCATAATTTCCTTTTTATTTCGTTTATCTGTGTATTCTATTTCTATTTAGTACGAATATTCCACTCAGTCCATCATACATTTCTATTAGTATGTTATCTCTAATTCATTGTCATTAAGTACAAGTGCTCATTTATCTCCCAAGCCTACTTTTCCCCTTCCCGTCTATTAATTTCCTGTCATGCCTTCTCTTTTTTTTTTTGTTCGTAATATTATCTTTACCATCACATAATGTTTTAATAGAATCTCCACTCTCACTCTCTCTCTCTCTCTCTCTCTCTCTCTCTCTCTCTCTCTCTCTCTCTCTCTCTCTCTCTCTCTCTGTCAACAGGGTCTCGGGGAGGAAGATGGGAGGAGGAGAAGCCTGTAATCAAGGTACGGCGAGCAAGATTCGGATTATAAATTGACCTTCCTCCTCCTCCTCCTCCTCCTCCTCCTCCTCCTCCTCCTCCACTTTCTTCTCCTCACTAACATAATAAATACGGTCATCATCATTATTGTTTTTCTAATAATAATAATAATAATAATAATAATAATAATAATAATAATCACCATCGTTATCCTCGTAATTGTTCCCATCATTATAACAATCATCAGAGGTATTATTTCAGTCATTAGCATCCCTCAACGTCATGATCGCGTTATCTTGCCCCTTACCCACTCTCAGTAGCCTGGGGTCACTCCTCTCAAATAGCAGACAAGAGAGAGGTATAAACACAAAGGAAGAAATATGCAAAGAGAGTTACAGACAAGACAAAATAACTACGTTTATATTGAAAGCCGCTGCAGACGAAGTGAATTCACCACCACATCTCTTAATCCTTTGACTGCTGCCTGGTACACCTAATTACCATTCACTGAGACGTCTCTTTATTTGTTCGCACAGCCACACCCAATCTCTGAACTAGGAAGAAACTGCCAAATGTACTTTTTTCACCGTTAAGTTTCTTGTAGATGCTTATAAAGACTTCACGCACTGCTGGTGGTGCTACTAATCGTGTCGTGTCGCAGTGAGAGGGTTTAATATGTATGGTGATGCAAGACACAATCACAGAAATAGAGTGAAAAAGGCGTAATTTACTCTATGACTAAGCGAGCGTACGGCGGTGAACTGTGGAGAGAGGCTCGTATTTTGAAACATTTCTGCGCCGCACCTCCAATGCTTTCAAAAGGCTCCAGTTGAAGGTATGCAGATTTTTAAGGGTGTTTTTCTTTACGGTTCTAGTGGCAGATGAACAATATTTCAAGATTACTAAGAGGAGAAACACTCTTGAGAATCCGGCTAGTCATCTCTGTGGCCTTTGAAAATAGTCGTGGTAAGAGAGCGAAGTGTTTCTGAATGCGGGCCAGTCACACAACTAACAATGAGTCCTGATGGAGTAAATATGAATCGCTGAGTAGAAGAAGGGTTTCAAATACGAGATTATGTTGTTATTTGGAATGTCCCACAAACAGCTGAAGGTGCAGGTGTCACTGTTATCTTCTTAAGAGTGGTTACGTGATAATAGGAAATGTTTTGGTTGTCAGACCGGGAAGATACAGGGCGGGAGGCGGGGAGTACGCATCCAGATAAGCAGGCCTACGTGATAGTGAAACAACAGTAACAGAAATAACATTGACAATTGTGGGAGGGGGAGATGTTCACTTAATAACACACACACACACACACACACACACACACACACACACACACACACACACATCATGTAATAAAGCACAAACAAACACACACACACACATTGTCTTCAAGATGCGTGGTGAACCTGCTTAGCATTTCTTTATGAACACTTGTATGAGTTATAATCACTCATACAAGATCCACAAATGCAGTACTGCCGGCAATAGGATCATCAGTGCGATATTGCCGTTCACTGTACACGCGACTCATCCTACATGCCACATCACTCGCCCGAGACGCTACAGGACACAGCAACCTCTCAGCGGCCAGGCAGCGTCACCCACACACCACACAACCTTGCGCCGCGGAAGGTCTAGAGGGTACGGAGTAGCGTCTCTCATCCTCTCCATCAATGCGAGGGAAAATACCACCAGTTTCGTGAAGATGGAAAACTTGGTTCTGTGTAGGAAATGAGAACTGCAATATCCGACAGACAACTTACGTTAGAAGTTTTCACCTCCCTCCCTCCGATTTCTACAGCTGCATACACATACCCTTCTGCCGCCCACCAACCCATGTTACCCCCACAAAGAGATCCCCGCAAGTCT